>NC_056726.1:1068166232-1068466232 GCF_019279795.1 Protopterus annectens | reverse complement strand
TTTAGCACTCAGTGGTTTATTTTTTTTAAACACATATTTTTGTAAAGCATATGTTTGGAGGGATAATTCCATATGGTGAGTTTTCTGTTTTGCAGTGATGTAGTATACAGCAATTCATTACAGAAAAAAAGCTTCACTCATCACAGGCTGCACATTATAATGACAGGAAAATGTCATGCCAGCCACAAGACATTTAGTGGGCCTTTCTCTTTTCTTGATTGAAAGTTCTAATTAAGTGAATCGGGGAAAATTAGCTGTCCGAAAGTCACATTTAAATGAGTTATGAGCTAGATTGGCAGTAAACATTTAAATGATATAAACTGCAGTTTAAGTGTATAGGTTAATGTTTGTGATGCATTAAACTGATATGAAACTGTGATGACAATCATACAGCTTGCTCACATTTGAACATATTCAAGGCCTTGGAATGCACTGCACAAATTAAGTCAATTGCTGTTTTATATGTCAGAATTATTTTTTTTACCTAGCATGTCATGTAATGAAACAAAACCATATTTTTTTTTTCTCTTAAACTTATGGGTCTCTCTCTCTCTCTCTCTCTCTCTCACACACACACACACACACACACACACACACACACACACACACACACACACACATGCACACACACACACACACACACACACACACACACACACACAAACAAGCATTTCCTTGTTTAGATGATTACATAAGTAAGGCAAAATGTTCATTTTGGGAATATGTAAAACATTAAGACATAAGACTGAAGTAAATAATGCTTAAGCATTTATCCAGATAATTATTTTGGCATTCTTGTTATTGGAGATGTTAGTAAAGTTGTGCTTTTATTCAGTTTGAAACTCAACATAATGCTTTCTTAATAAATCAGAGGAATTTAACTTGCTGATTACTATATTAGTAAGATGAAGATGTGGGCTTGTGTGTGTCTGTGTGTGTGTGTGTGTGTGTGTGTGTGTGTGTGTGTGTGTGTGTGTGTGTGTGTGTGTATATATATATATATATATATATATATATATATATATATATAGTGTGGGTGTGGAAGTAGACTTTTATGATGGAAATGTTCTGAATTGGGCACTTTTGTCATTATTGGTTCATGCATTTTGTTTCATTGCCTACTGGAAAAAAAATGTTCAAACAACTTTAAAATGTGCTCTAACAAGTGTGCTATATTATACAATATAATTTAAATAAAGTCAGGAAAGTGTATCAAAGAACACATGTATGTTTCTTTTTTTGTGTGCAATGGGCAAATGACTTGCAAACAGCCCAAAGGTAATTATTATCCACCAATGGCCAGATGCATTTTCCTTGGATGTGGTGTGAGTTTCAATGCTGTTTCAATGAATGTGAGTTTCAAGGGCAGAGAAGTTTTAATGACAAGTCTATTTGCATTGTGAGACAGTATTGCTTTGTTTAGCAGATGTCTATTAGTGTTTGTGTATTGTGCTGTAAAATGTAAAAATAAAATCCAAATAATCACTGTAGACATAAAGCAGTATGCAGTGTGTACACATTAGTGTTTATGGTAAATGGGGTGAAATAGTCAGGTAATGGGGCATTGGAATGGCTGCAGGGGGACTCTGGTGCCATATTTTGGTTGTCTGTTTTTCAGTTTGCGTTTAAAAATTGGTATCTCACAATTCCATTGGAATGGGCGGCATTACATAATTATGTATGCAAATTTTATGTGAATCACCATACAGATTTGTACCTATTTTTCATGGGCCTTGTCCAGATTTTTGATATTTCCAGGTTGAGTAGTATGACATGAAAGTATCTGATAATGTATCCTTACATCAGTGTTGTAAGGGTGAATGACATGAATGCATCTGTTGACGTATCCTTACATCAGTTTTCCATCGGTAAAAGATATGAACTCCGCTAAAAATGTATCCTTACACCAGGATTGTAAGGGTGAAAGATGTAAATGCATCAGATAATGTATCGTTACATCAGGATTGTAATGGTGAAAGACATGAACTCATCTGATAATGAATCCTTACAGCAGGATTGTAAGAGTGAAAGACATGAATGCATCTGGTAACATAAACCTACAAAAGTATTGTAAGTGTGAAAGACTTGAATGCATCTGAGAAGGTAGCCTTGCAGCAGGGTTGTAAGGGTGAAATACATGAATGGATCTGGTAACGTATCCTTACATCAGTGTTATAAGGGTGAAATACATGCACACATATGTTAATGTATCCTTACAGCAGGATTGTAAGGGTGAAAGACATGAACGTATCTGGTAATGTAGCCTTACATCAGTGTTGTAAGGGTGAAAGGCATGAATGTATCTGGTAACATGTCCTTACATAAGTGTTGTAAGGGTGAAAGACAAGAATGCCTCTGATAATGTATCCTAACGCATCTAGTAACGTATCCTTACATCAGTGTTGCAAGAGTGAGAGACATGAAACCCCCTGTTAATATATCCCTTCAGCAGTATTGTAAGAGTAGAGTACATGAATGCATCTGATAAAGAAGCCTTACAGCAGGATTTTAAGGGTGAAAGAAATTAACTCATCTGGTAACCTATCCTTACTTCAGTGTTGTAAGTATGAAAGACATGAATGCATCTGATAATTATCCTTACAGCAGGATTGTAAGGGTGAGAGACATGAGTGCATCTGATAAGGTAGCTTTACCGCAGGATAGTATGGGTGAAGGACATGAACACATCTGGTAATGCATCCTTACATCAATGTTGTAAGGGTGATAGACATGAATGCTTCTGATAATGTATCCTTACAATAGGGTTGTAAGGGTGAAAGACATGAATGCATCTGATAATATATCCTTACAGCAGGATTGTAAGGGTGAAAGATGTGAATGCATCTGGTAATGTATCCTTACAACAGTACTGCAAGGTTGAAAGACGTTAAGGCATCTAGTAATATATACCTACAACAGTATTGTAAGTGTTAAAAACAAGAATGCATCTGATAATGTATCCTTACAGAAGGAATATAAGAGTGAATGACATGAATGCATCTGATAAGGTAGCTTTACCGCAGGATTGTAAGGGTGAAGGACATGAACACATCTGGTAATGTATCCTTACAGCAGTTTTGTAAGGGTGACAGACGTGAATGTATCAGATCACGTATACCTACAATAGTTTTTTGAGGAAGAGCTAAAGGAGAAGATTGGGCACATTAAACTGCTGTTTACTTTCAAATGATATGTAACCTTATTTGATGTTTGACCTTTCTGTGTTCCTTTGCAACTCTGCTTTAGGTGAATTTATCTGGATTAAAATTTTTGACAGTGCAAGAAGTGAAGGGTCATGAATTCTTTACTTAATGCAGAAAGAGGTATTTGTCTGAGACCTGTACTAAGTTAACATTTTTCGGTACTGACTCATTCCAGGACCCCCCACCTTGGACCTTTATGAAGTAAAGTGGCCCGCAGTGGTATTCATGGTCATTCACAGGCTACACGGCACGGCTGTCATGTGTAGTTTGCAGATCCTCATTGATTCTCAAAAGCAAACTTCACACTTCTCAAAACTGAAATGGAATCCTTGTAGTGTAGCCTTCCTGAGATTACAGATGCACAGGTGAGAGCTGCCCTCTCCAAAGCAAAAACACAGCATCAATGGGACCAGACAGTGTCCCAGGCTGCATCTTACATGAGCTCAATCTCAGCCTTACTACAGGATATGTACCAAAGGAATGGCGTACAGCAACAGTGGTCCCACTCCACAAAGGTGGTGCCACAACAGACCCTGGAAACTATCGCCCTATAAGCCTGACTAGCCTGGTCTGCAAAGCTTTGGAGCGTATCATCATGGAAATCATAAACAAAGACAGTGGGAACCTCCAGACACTGGATCCTACCCAATTTGGCTTTGTTAAGGGCAGATCTTGCCTCTTGAACCTAGTTGACTTCTTTGAAACAGTTACAAAAGCCATAAATGAAAAGAAAGTAGTCCACACAGCCTACCTGGACCTCGCAAAAGCCTTCGACACAATACCCCACTCGGGCATCATAAATAAGCTCACCAGTTTAAATATCAACCCCTATGTCACAAGATGGGTTGCAAACTGGCTCAGGGATAGAACCCACATGATCAGAATAGCAGGTGCCATGTCAGACTCTAAACCAGTTACAAGTGGCGTCTCACAAGGCTCAGTCCCGGGATCTCTCTTGTTCGGTATATATTTCTCCAAGGTACAGGCTAACACGGGTGGACTATGGCTGACCAAGTTCGCAGATGACTGCAAACTGGGTGATGTAATTGACTTTCCGGCTGACCCAAGCATCCTCCAAAAGGGTCTCACAGAGACGGATAACTGGTACCAGAGCCATGGCCTAAAGCTAAATGCCAAAAAGTGCATAGTCATCCCCTTTGGGAAAAACAAAGTGCCCACAAATTACCACATAGGTGGTAATCCATTAAGTATGGAAGAAATAATTAGGGACTTGGGGACCCAAGTAGATAGCAATCTCTCTTTTGACAATCACGTTGCCAAAGTGGTTAGAAAGACCTTCTATATAGCCCACCTTATCATGAAAGGGTTCAGATCGAGATCAAGAGAGGTCATTGTGCCCCTCTACTTATCACTTTTCAGGCCCATAATTGAGTACAATGCCCCATTTGGGATGTACCTTACCCGACACCTGCAGCAACTGGAAAGACCCCAAAAGTATCTCACCAAGAGGATCAAGGGGCTCAAACAGATGCCCTATGCAGTTCGGCTAAAGAAACTCCAGCTCTAATCAGTTGTGTACCGCCTACTCAGAGGCGATCTGTGTCTGACGTATAAAGCCATGTCCAATTCAGAATTAATGGACATGCTTCACCTCAGGAAATCCAAATCCCTTAGAGCTACACGCTCCAGAGACTTGAACCTCAGCACAGAAATAAATAGGACATGCTGGAGGGACAGATTCATATCCCAGAGGCTCCCCTCACTATGGAACAAAATCCCAATCCATGTTAGGCAGAGATCCTCAATGACCCTCTTCAAGAGAAATCTTGACGAGTGGATGGGAAAACGTAGGTTTACACCTGGGATCTCTTCTGTGTCCCTGCTTGACAGAGGTACACTAAACTAATCTTAAAAGGGCTACCTTCTGTGACCTACTATACAAAGACACAGTCAACTAATCTAAAAGGGTGGTGAAAGCCAAACACACTCTGGCTAGGCTTATAAATGCCCTAGGGCAGATAGCCTAGTATCAACCTATGAACCTATGAACCCATGAACCTAAATGTAGTTCTATCTCTGACCACTTCAGAGAAGTGACCTCTGATTTGCAGTATAACTGACATCATTAGTATGGAGGTGAGCTGGTGGCACACCTCCTAGGTATGGATCTGAGCAGAGCATGGAAACCCTCTCATGTATCAGCATTCAGAAAGTAGTGTCTCTGATAAGTATGATAATGTGAGGTATTGCCAGAAATACAGCAGTGGATGTGCAACATATGCCAGCATAGCTAGCTGGAGTTTTGTAAAGAATTATATGTCATTTGTATGTCTAACTGATTTGTACAGATGCTTGTGTTGAAAAATGTATTTGTAAAACTGTTTGCATTAAAGATTTATTTATTTATTTCATGTATTTATTTAACATTTAGTTACTGGGAAAGTCTGACTGGACATGAGTCCTTTTTCAGTGAAGGCCCAGGGAGAAATGCTCCACATAAAACAGAGATTACATAATACAATTTTACAGGTGCAATAACATGAAATATTACATTCAAAAATTATAAAATTTTAAAATCTTTTTTATAATAATATAAAACAAATTAAGAAGGAAAAATAAAGTTAGATGACAATATCTATGAGCTAAAAAGAGGGTTGTAAGACCTTAAGTATAAGGTAAACTTCAAAATGTTTATACCTAGAAGAGGAAGTAATAGGTGGGAGAAAGAGAGAGGAATGAATAAATAAATATATACTTTGAAGAGAGGATTAATGCTTAAACAGTGAGGGAGGGTATTTACCCAGAGAGAGAGTTAGAGGAGCCAGAGGAAGAAGGAGGAAGACTAGCCTGGGGAGTCTTAGCTACAAATACAATCGGTTTGTAAATGTGATTTTAGTAATTTTTTAAACTGCGATAGGGATGTGGTGGCTCTATGTTTGTGGGCAGACTGCTGCACTTATTAGCTATATAGTGTGAATAGAGGGAGGCTCAGCTGAGTCATTTGCTTTTGTGACATGAAGGAGGGGTTTGTTATTGGAGCGCAGGCCCCTAGTACTTGTGTAGGGATGCAAAAGGTTTTGTAATGCTAGGGGTTTCTTTGGGTCATATAGAATTTTGTGGGCTAGTATGAGTTGTTTGTAGTGGAGGAGATGAGGAAGTTCACGTCTGTTGAGTTGTTTAAGGGCTGAGCAGTGATGTGTGGGATGTTAGCTACTGGTGGCAAGTTTAGAGATCTTGTTATAACAGGTTTCAAGTTTAGTTATATCTGACTTCCTAAGATTGGTTAGGATTGGGGAGGTATAAAGGAGTGTGGACATAAGATGTGTTTGGGCTATTTTTGCCTAGTGCTGTTTGTTAGGAATTGTTTATTTCGATATAGTCCCCCTAGTTTTTATGTACTTTCTTAATGGTGAGAGAAATATGATATGTTGCAATCTATTTCAACTCCTAGGGGCTTGATATGAGTTACAGGAGAGATAGTAGTTTTATTGTTAGATGTAATAGTAAATGAGGTTGTAGGAGTGTTGTGGTTAGTTGGCTGGAATATAAGTTTGGTTTTGTTGGAGTTTACTATTAGCTGAGAGTTGGTAAGCCACTTTTCTACAGAAAGGAAGGATGTCTGAGTTTTTAGTTGCAGTTCATAGATGGAAGGAGAGGAACATATTAGAGTCATCAGCATATTGGATGACTGAGACAAATAGAGTAGAGTAGAGATATGGAGATTGTTAGTGAAGCTAGAGAACAGTAAAGGACCAAGGATAGAACCTTAGGGAATGCGCAGAGTAACTGGTAATAGAGGTGAGAGTTCTTGTCTCCATTGCACAGCTTGCTGTCTGTTGCTAAATAACTTTTAAACCAAGTAACTGTAGATTTGGTAAGATTCAGTTCTGAGAGAGAATTAATGTTTTTTTTTTTTTGTGGTATGCCTTAGAGAAGTCAAGAAAGATAGCAGAGACAGTTACCATTGTTTCTCTGGTTATTTACTGTTTGAGTAAATGACATAAGAGCTGTTGGGGTGCTGTGGTGGGAGCTAAAGCCATGTTAAGTGTTTGTAAGAAGGTGATGGGTGTTGAGGTAATCCATAATTTGGATGTGTACACACCTCTCCGGTATTTTGGACAGAGGTGAAAGTATTGCTATAGGCTGGTAGTTGGTTAATTCTTTTGAGTTACCCTCTTTGTGGAGTGAAATTATGTGAGATACTTTCCAGATCTCAAGAACTAGGGTTTCTGATACTGAATGGTTAACAAGAATGGATACTGGGTAGGGAATGGCATCAGCTGCTATTTTAAAAAAAGTCTGCTGGCAGTTTGTCAGTTGCTAAGGTGGTAGGTTTGAGTTTCTTAAGGAGTTTTCTAATTTTATGAGTAGAGACAGGATGAAAGGTAAAGCAGTTGTTTTTATTATGGAGATAGGGCGATTGGCTAGATGATGGGCAGCTTTGACTCTTGGGAAGAGAGAGAATGGATTCAGTGAAGAATTTGTTGAAATGAGTAGAGACATTTACTCAGTTATCTGTTATAATTGGGGGATGGGTTCCTGACTTTCCAGAGTGGAATATATTCTTAATAGCAGACCAATTTTTTTTCGGATTGTTTTGATATCTGGTTTGTATATTGTGATAGTAATTGGGTTTATCTATTTTGACACATTTCTTTGCTTTGTTTTGAAGTTGAAAAAAATGCCTGTTTGTGTATAACGGAACCGGATTTGTGCCAGAGGATCCAGGTTTTGTCTTTGGATTTCAGAAGAGATCTAGTGTCTTTGCTCATCCAGGGAGCATAGTTAGCTTTGATTCTGAAGGTTCTGTGAGGGCTTTGGAGTTTAAGATATCTAAGAAGGTAGAGTTAAAGTATTGAACAGCTTCTTCAAGTCTGAGGTGCTTGAGAGATGTCCAGTTACAGGATTTTAGAGAAGAAATAAAGATAGTTGGATTAAAGTGTTTTTTTTTTGTTTCTGATTGTCTGGTAACTGGTGGGCTTTTCTTGATTTGTGCAATGTCTTATTACAAATGTGGTACTCAGACTGTCAGGGAGGCAGCCTGACTGGCAAATGAGAGATGGCCTATTTTTGAGAATCCAGTCCAAGTCTCTTTGTTGTTTTGTCCATTCTAGTCACGATCTGAATGATCTGAGAATATCCATAGAGGTTTGTAACGTTAGTGGGAGAGCTGGAGTTACAGGTTAACCAGTCACTGCTGAAGTCCTCCAGGATGATGGTTTCCTGCTGGAGGACGTTGGAGGCCCATTCAAATAGGTTCTCCAGTGAAGGTATATTGTTACCTGGTGGTATGTAGTAGCTGATTATTGAGATGCTTTTTCTAGCTTTAAGTTTTAGTTTTGTGTTATACATGAAGAATTTACACCCACTAATTAAAAACATGATTCTTACAACTCAGAAACTATTTAAATCATTGCAATTAGCTGACACTTTTGCCCTTATACAACCATTACACCTAAATCCTAATTTTCTAATAAATAATAAACCACTAAATCTAACAAACTACCACCTGATAAAAGACTACACAATATGGGGTATATACCAATGGAAAGACTCTAACACGAGGCAAATGAGACTTGAACTCAAACTTCCTATGAAATATAATATTATCCTTAACCAACTTCACCATCTTATAAATACAAAATTCTCACAAATACACTCTGACTTACAGAACATAAATTTAGTTAAATTAATACTTGAAAATCTTGCAATTAAAGGGAAAACAATTTCTAGGACTTACAAAATTGTAATGAGTGCAAAACATCAGCATTCTTTATTATTTTCAAACTATTGGCAAACGAAAAATCAATCACTGACTGAAGAAAATAAGAAACTAGCCATTGAAAATACAATCAAATTTATTCCTTTCAAGAAGCTGTTATATACACAAATTATGGTAAATAACAATCTATATTATACCTTATCTAAATTAAATAAATTCAATCCTAACTTTTCGCCCATTGTCCGGATCAAACAGCTGATATTTTGCATGTCATGTGGAACTGTACTAAGATACACAACTTATGGTGTTCCTTGAGAGTAAGATTAGAGAAGATGGGAATGAAAAATCAACCCTTACTTGAGAGACAGCTATATTGTACATTAATATCAATCAACTCCCAAAAATATGAAAACATGTTTTTATTACGATGTGCGCCCTTATTAAATTCTTTATTACAAAGAATTGGAATGTCATGTCTCCAATTACATGGGAAAATTTTAGCAATCTTGCTATCAAATATATCTCATCTCACAAATTATTTTATTCAAAAACAAAAAACAAAAGCTATCATCAAAAATATTGGAGTTACTTGCTAGATATAATTCTTGACAAATAAAATTTGTCTACAAATTGTCATAACAGCTAACCTTTAAATAAGAAATGAATGTAGTATAACCAGACTTTCTTGCATCTTCTCTCTTTTCTTAGCATATGTGTAACTAGATATTTTCCCTAAACATACAAATAAATGGTTACATTTCTATTTTTCTTTATATATAGACTATCTCCATTCTAATTATCCCTTATGAGACCAAATGAACATAAGAATTCTCATACTTTACTTGACGATGTAGTGACTTCTTGTGTATATATTGTATATATATATATATATATATATATATATATATATATATATATATATATATATATATATATGGGTCTACTTCGAATAACCGAACCGCCACTTCACCGACACCCAGAAGATCGAGACGGAATGACCGAACAGGTAGGTGATCGAAAAAGCGATATTCCGACAGCTGAAAGACCGACAACGGCAACGTGTGAGCGTGATCCGGTAAGTGTACGATAGTGACAGATTTAGGATTAGGGAGCGGACAGGTAAGTGTACGATAGTGAGGGATTTAAGGTTAGGGTGTGGGAAAGGTGAGTGTGCGGTAGTGTCGGACTTAGGGTTCCAGTAAGGTAAGTGTGTGATAGTGACGGAGTGTAGTGTAGGGAAGGGTTAAGTGTGTTAGGGTTAGTATGCGGGTGGAGTGAGTGTGCGATAGTGATGGGCTTAATGTTTTAGGATGGGTTAAGTGAGTTAGGGTTAGGGTGCAGGTAGGGTAAGTGTGCGATAGTGATGGTGTTGAGGTTTAGGGGTGGGTTAAGTGAGTTAGGGTTAGGGTGCGAGTTGGGTAAGTGTGCGGTAGTGTCGGACGTTAGGGTTAGGGTTTAGGTTAAGGTTAGTGGATATGTTATTGTGTGCAATGTGTAATTTACGTTTTTTGTGTTGGTGTAATGGTGTTCGGTGTTTTGAGTTGTTGGTGTTTGTCGGTGTTGTGTGTTTTCGGTTGTTTGGGGTCAGTAAATTGTGTGTCGGTGAATCGGACGTTCGGTTATACAAAGTAGACCCATATATATAGATACATACATATATATATATATATATATATATATATATATATATATATATATATATATATATATATATATATATATATAATTTTCTGGGAATGAGATTGTTGTCTGTTTTCTTTAGATAGGTATTTGTATTGTTTATTTGTGTTTTTGAGTTACTGCATTGTTGTTATTATTTGAAAAAAGAAAATTGAAATAAAGAAATTTTGGAAAAAAAAAAGTTTTAGTTTTGTGACTAGAGTTTCTGCATTAGATCAGTCTTGTGAATGTATATTCTGGGTTTCTACATTTAGGTGTTTTCTAAAATAGTAAGGCTACATCGCCACCTTTTTTAGATTTATAATAATTACATAGGATGTTATAGCATGGTGCTAAAATTTCGTTACTGGAAATGTTGGGTTTAAGCCACATTTCAGTTGCTAGTATTAAGTCAGGAGAATATAGAGAAATATTAGCCTGGAGATCATGGTCTTTGTTGGTAATACTTCTGACATTCATGTTTAGTATGACCAGGTAATTAGCTTTTCATGGGGGTTGTAATTTGTTTGGAGAGAGATTTCTATTGTGTGAAAGGATATGTAAAGCAGATGAGCCGGGGTTGGGGTGTATGTCACCACTGACTAAAAGTCTGGCTGCAGTGTTTAGTTTGGTTATGATGAGGGTAGTTATGTATTTATCATATTTAGTGGATATTTTATTAATATGAAGAGAGGGTAAGATAGGCTTAAGGGACTGAGGACTATGGTGTGTATGAGGGGTTCTGTTGTGATGGGAGAGGTGAGAGGTATGGATGTTACAGTGTAGCTGGTAGAAGTGGAATGGTAAGGAATTATAAAAGGAGGAATTTTATGAAGAGAGCTAAGGTGTGCAAGTAATGTTAGGAGTGTTAGAAGTATTGAGAGGCTAGTAGTTTTGATGTGGAGCATAATTATGTTATAGAGAGGGAGTGGTAGTTGTTTTGGCTATGTGTAGTGATAATGTTGCCTGATGTTTTGTTATTTTTATATGTTATTAGATGTTATGTGACTGACTATTATACTGTGGTTACTGGGTGGTTAAGTGACTAAGGTTTCTATTGTGGTCAGTGGTTATTTTTGTTTTGTTAACTTTCCCTGGAGTAATGGGAGGAATGATTTCCAGAAGGTTACACCGTGGGAGTGGTTAGAGAATTTGCTCTTATGGTGAAATTTTTGTGGGGTGGATGAATAGAGTGGGAGTGGTTTATGTGATGTTGTGACTTTGAAGTAACGTGATTGGTTGGAGTTCAGGACTGATGTGGTTGGTTGGAGTAGATGTAGGGGAGTGGTCTATAGAGTATAAACCTAATGAAAGGGGGTGGATAAGAATGGTAGTAGGGTAGGGGTGCAGAGTGAGCCTGAACAGTGCGGGTTAAACCCAGCATGCACACTTTTGTTAAAGCAGAACAGAAAAACAATCATCCACCTCATATAAAGGTAAGAAATAGATTATTAAGGTAATTTTGTAAAACCTAGTTACTACCAAACAGTGCAGAAGTTGCTATATTTCATACTGCTTTTTACTGTTAAATTGCATTAGTTTATATTGCTACTGTTAGCATTTGAGAAAGAGAGAACAGTAGGTAGAAAGCCCTATATCTCTTCATGGTATTAGAAAGCAGGTCGTAGGAGTACTATCTTACAAAGACTTAACAACTAGTAGGCAGAACACTAATACTATATGGAATAGGGAGGCTATAGAACACTAGCATCCATGATGGTGTGATCTCAAGTATGTGGTTGTTACAGTTTACATAAAATACTGGAAAATAACAGATTACACATACCATGCTGAGTTTTTCTAACTTTAGGCTTTTTTTTGTTTCTTTCACAAGGCTGTGCAGGACCCGGTCTATGGTTGTGTTCTCAGTGACTGCAGATATGGGATGAGAAACAACTGCAATTGTATGGTTGGGAGGGAGAACTGGTGAGAAAAGAGGAGGAAAGTTTAGGAGAGGTCAGTAAGTTATTAGAGTGAATGAGGTGAATTAAGTACAAAATAGATACAACGTAATCTACATTACACTAGCTCAAGATGGATACAAAGTAATCTACATTACACTAGCTCAAGATGGATACAAAGTAATCTACATTACACTGGCTCAATATGGATACAAAGTAATCTGCGTTACACTAGCTCAAGAAGGATACAAAGTAATCTACATTACACTAGCTCAAGATGGATACAAAGTAATTTACATTACACTAGCTCAAGATGGATACAAAGTAATCTACATTACACTAGCTCAAGATGGATACAAAGTAATCTACATTACACTAGCTCAAGATGGATACAAAGTAATCTACATTACACTAGCTCAAGATGGATACAAAGTAATCTACATTACACTAGCTCAAGATGGATACAAAGTAATCTGCACTACACTATATATGCAAAATTTAGTAGTGTTTTCATGTATGTAACTCTGTACACAGCTACACTGTAAAGTCAAACAGCTTCTATACTGTGCAATGGTCAACAGTGACTACCAAAATATATCTTGTTGTGCCACTGAGATGTTTAACAACATCATATAACACAAAGATATTTAGAGAGCAGTCATAGATAACAACAGGGCAGTGCTACAGGTAAAATCTATTTGACCTACTAATATTACCACAGCACATTAAATGAGCACTCTAAAATATCAGACATATAAGGGTGACTATCAGGCCACTCAGTTAGAAAACAATGTTAGAAAAAGTAGGGGTAAGTAGCAGACCAATAATTTAAGCATATGTTCAATGTTAGACAAAGTAGAGGTAAGTAACAGGGCAATAATTTAAACATATGTTCAGTTACAGTGAGAAATATGCCAAAATACACCACTGAATGCTCAGTAACAGGGAATTTAAAAATGGCAGTTGTGCATGCAGGAAACCTAAGTAACCTGCCTCCAGATGTGGAGTGGGGATAGGTAGGAGAACAAGCATTGGGGAAGTTGGGAAATTACAGACACAGCACCAAGCACACTCACATTCGTTAAAGCAGAACAAAAAAAAAATCATCCACCTTGTAGAGAGGTGAGGAATATGTTATTTAGGTAATCTTTTAAAACCTAGTTACGACCAAACAGTTTAAAAGCTGCTATATTCCATGCTGCTTTTAACTGTTAAATTGCATTAGTTTATGTTGGTACTGTTAGCATGCAAGAGAGAGAGAAAACAGTAGGTAGAAAGCCCTATATCTCTTTATGGTATTAGGGATGTAGGTAATAGAAGTACTGACATGCAAAGAATTAAAGGCTAATGGGCAGAACACTAGTACTATATGGAATAGGCCAGATACAGAATGCTAGCATCTGTGGTGGTGTGCTCTCCAGTAAGTAGTTGTTACAGTGTACATAAATTGCTGGAAAATAACAGATTACACCTACTTTGCTGTTTTCTTCTAACTTTAGGCTTTTTCTTATTTAATTCACAAGGCTGCACAGGACCTGGTCTGTGGTTGTGTTCTCAGTGATTGCAGACTCGGGAGGAGAAACCCCTGCAATTGTAGGGCAGGGAGGGAGAATTAGCTGGGTTTTTCTAACATTAGGCTTTTTCTGTTTCTTTCACAAGGTTGAGAAGGACCCGATCTCTGGCTGTGTTCTCAGTGACTGCATACTTGGAACTAGAAACCAGTGCAATAGTAGGGTTGGAAGGGAGAATTTGCATCAACAGTGTATTCTGCTGGACAGAGGAAAAGGTGTATATGTATGTCATATGGTGTTATTATACCTGATTAAATGAATATATTGGAAGAGAGGATTCTAAAAGAGAGGAGGTTAATCTCAGTCCAGTTATCTTTGCAAAATAGTTTGAAATTAAATTCCCTGGTTTAGACCATAAAGATTCCAGCTTACAATTTGATTGCTTTCAGAGATGATATATCTGTGAAAAAAATGACTAAGAATCTTGCTGTATTGTCTGTAGCAGACAATATTCTGGAAGGGTGGAAATGTTGAAACAATTTTATGGCTTCCAGATGCTAGAACACATCTTAGCAAACCTCTTTCTGTGTGTGTATGGCAACACATATATGCAAGATTCTGGTGCGGTTTCTAGTAATGGGGGTAGTACGGGAACCAGAGGTCAGATGACCAGATGTGCGTGATGTCATTCTGTAATCCAGGACTGAAATGATGTTTTAATACAAGATGAGATTGAAGTCTTAGAGAAGTCTGTTTTTGGAACCTGACAAAGAAGGAAGACCACTCACTTACTTCATCTTGTTGTTCTTTAGTCAATAACCAGGGGATAGGAAGTCTTGAGATCAATATATAACAAGCAAAAACGTCTGTCAGGTAAAACCCAGTATATAAAAAAGGAACTTGTAAAAACAACACTATACCGGGAACCACACAATAACGTCTTTATTAAACAAACAAATAAAATACATAAAAGAAAGGTGAGCGCTTTCGCAACCTTAGTTGCTTTATCAGACATAGATATAAAACATTCTGTTGCTTAAATTTATATTCATCCAAGATACAAAGTCAAACTGCTATAAAAGGACAACATAAAAACATATAAGCATAAAAATATGTATGAGCATGTGTTAAAACTCTGTATATATCTCATGTATAAATAAGTGGTGTAACTATAAATAGTACTAAAATAAAGTAATATAATATAATAAAAGTGTATATATGTGTATGTATATATCTTAAATATGAAATGTGTAAATATGAAGAGAATATAAATATAATAGAATACAAGTATATAAATATAAGAGGTTGTATAAAATGTATGAAAAGATGTTTTAAAAAAAAAAAAATGTTATTTGTGTGAGAGACGTCTTGCTTTGAGGAAAGGAACTAATGATGTGGACCCGTTTAGCCCTGGATATTTATCAGCATTTAGCTTGATAATCAACCTTTGTTCACAACTCTCAGTAAAGTTTTCTATGTCCCCTCCTCTCATATTCCTATAAATACATTGTAAAACAAAGAACTTAAAGGAATGTGAAGGGTCTGTGTTCATGACATGTTGAGCAAGTGCGTTAGTTTTTTTATAGGTTCATAGGTTCATAGGTTCATACTAGGCTATCTGCCCTAGGGCATTTATAAGCCTAGCCAGAGTATGTTTGGCTTTCACCACCCATTTTAAATAAATTTTGCTATGCCCTTTTTCGAGGTTAGTATACTGTGCCTCTGTCTAACAGTGACACAGAAGTGATACCCGGGGTAA
Source organism: Protopterus annectens (assembly GCF_019279795.1). NCBI lineage: Eukaryota > Metazoa > Chordata > Ceratodontiformes > Protopteridae > Protopterus > Protopterus annectens. The sequence continues at coordinate 1,068,450,516 of NC_056726.1, read as the reverse complement.
ACCTACGATCTCCCATCCACTCATCAAGATTCCTCTTGAAAAGAGTCAATGAGGGACTCTGCCTAACCTGGACTGGGATTTTATTCCAGAGTGAAGGGAGCCTCTGGGTTATGAATCTGTCCCTCCAGCATGTCCTATTTATTTCAGTGCTGAGGTTCAAGTCTCTCGAGCGTGTAGCTCGATGGGATTTGGATTTTTGAGGTGCAGCATGTCCCTTAATTCCGGGTTGGACATGGCCTTATACGCCAGGCACAGGTCACCTCTGAGCAGGCGGTATGCCACTGAGTAGAGCTGGAGTTTCTTTAACCGGGCAGCATATGACATCTGTTTGAGCCCTTTGATCCTCTTGGTGAGGTACTTTTGGGGTCTTTCCAGTTGCTGCAGGTGTTTGATAAGGTACATCCCAAAAGGGGCATTGTACTCAATTATGGGCCTGATGAGGGATGAGTAAAGAGGCACGATGACCTCCCCTAATCTAGATGTGAATCCCTTCATGATTAGATGGGCTATATAAAATGTTTTTCTAACCACTTTGGCCACATGGTTGTCAAATGAGAGATTGCTATCAACTTGGGTCCCCAGGTCCCTAATTACTTCTTCTGTACTTAATGGATTACCACCTATGTGGTAATTTGTGGGCACTTTGTTTTTGCCAAAGGGGATGACTATACACTTTTTGGCGTTTAGCTTGAGGCCATGACTCTGGCACTAGTTGTCTGTTTCTACGAGGCCCTTTTGGAGGATGCTTGTGTCGGCTGGAGAGTCGATTATGGTGCCCAGTTTGCAGTCATCTGCGGACTTGGTCAGCCACAGTCCTTCCGTGATGGCCTGTACCTCCGAGAAATATATACCAAACAAGAGAGGTCCCAGGACTGAACCTTGTGGGATGCCACTTGTAACTGGTTTGGAGTCTGACATGGCTCCAGCAATTCTAACCATGTGGGTTCTGTCCTTGAGCCAGTTTGCAACCCATCTAGTGACATAGGGGTTTATATTTAAGCTGGTGAGCTTATCTATAATGCCCGAGTGGGGTATTGTATCAAAGGCTTTTGCGAGGTCCAGATAGGCTGTGTGGACCACCTTCCCTTCGTCAATGGCCTTGGTGACTGTTTCAAAGAAGTCAACCAGGTTTAAGAGGCAGGATCTGCCCTTAACAAAGCCAAACTGGGTAGGATCCAGTGTCTGTAGGTCCCCAATATCTTTATTTATGAGGTCCATGATGATCCTTTCCATAGCTTTGCAGACCAAACTAGTCAGGCTTATGGGGCGATAATTTCCAGGGTCCGTTGAGGCACCACCTTTGTGGAGAGGGACCACTGTTGCTGTACGCCACTCTTTGGGTACATATCCTGTAGTAAGGCTGAGACTGAACAGTAGTTTTATGTTTGGGTTTAGCTCTTCTTGGAGTTCATGTAGGACGCAGCCTGGGACACCGTCTGGTCCCATTGATGCTGTGTTTTTTGCTTTTGAGAGGGCGGCTCCCACCTGAGCATCTGAGATGTCAGGGGCAGCACTCTGCTGGGATAGATATTTGCCCTTTTGGTGGGGAGGGAGAAGTTTGCGCTGAACCTGTCAGCTAGGATGTTGGCAATGTCTGTGGGATCAGTGTATTTTTTGTCATTTTGGACTAATTCTGAGCATATCTGGGAATTCCCACCCAGGTTCCTAACATAACTAAAGAAAGCCTTGTGATTATCCTTAGTGTCCTGTGCAATTTTTCTCTCGAAGCTGGCCTTTGACGATTTTATGAGTGCCCTTAGTTTTTTGCTAGTCCTGATCAGAGATGTCTTCCCTTTTTGGGATTTTGCTCTATCATGTAGTAGCTTCCTCCTTCTATTGTATAGTTTGTTTATGGCTGGGGTCCACCAGACAGGTCGTCTGCCTTTGGAGGATTGGGTCTTGGTTTTATTTGGGATTGCATGATCCATGCAGTCCTGAAGGTGTTCATAGAATGCATTTATAAATGATTCTGCGGTCTGGGCCGTATTTTCCACAGGCCCGGGGGCTTTGAAGGATTCCACCTTGGTTTTGAGGAGTGTGAAATTTGCTTTAGAGAAGTTTTTCACTGTGGTTTTCGGGGCAGGGGGTGGGGTCGGGATGTGAATATCCAGTGAGATCAGTTTATGGTCTGATCTTACCAGTGAGGGATACACTTCTGGTCTGGAGCATAGAGTCCCCATGTTGGTGATGATCAGGTCCAGTATGTTTTCCCCTCTTGTGGGAGTGGTAACAAGTTGTTCCATAGCATTTGAGTTTATGAATTCTAGGAACCTTTGGGCAAGGGTGTTGGAGCTAGAGTAATGCTCCCAATCTATGTTTGGGTAGTTGAAGTCGCCCAATATAATGGTGTTCGGAGAGACCTTCATATTTTCCAGTGTTCTCAGGAAGGCTGAGTGGGGTTCCTGGGTTTGGGAGGGGGGGTCTGTAGCAGGCTATAAACTGGAGGGCAGTTTTACCCACTGTTAGTTGCACATGTATAGTCTCTGATGCTTCATGCTTTGCCACCAACCTGGAGGTGTGGGTATCTTTGATGAATATCAATACTCCCCCTCCTTTTGTGGTTCGGTCCAAGTTTTGGGGCCGAAAAGCATGGTATGAGGTATAACCTGGTAGTGCTGGGGTGCTCTCGGGACCCCTGAACCAGGTTTCTGTTACCGCACAGATATCGATGTTCTCCATGCTAAGGAGAGTTTCGTTTATTATTTCTAATGTCCAGTATGTGTTCTAGAATTCTGTCCTTCAGATTTCTGTTGGTCTTCCCAACATAAAAAACATGACATTTTTGGCAGAAGCAGTAGTACACAACATCTGTGGTCTTACAATCAGCGTATGTATAAAAATAGAGTTCAAAATTCCTCATAGGATGAACATATGGATTAGTATATATATGTGCACAGGCTGTGCATGACCTACAAGGAAAAGTACCTTGGCAAGTAGAGGCACAGACAGTTTTCTTAGTGTCTTTGTTACATAAATGTTGTTTAAGTGATAAATTATTCCTAAAACTAAATCTAGGTACATTACCAACAGTTGAATTTAGGCTAGGAATTTCTTGTAAAATATGCCAATGCTTTTTAATGATATCTGTATATTGATTCACATTTCTTGCGAACTGAAACACTGCTCTAAAACCAGAGTTTGGTGTACCAATGGTATTGTTGTTGTGAGGATTGTTAGCAACTGATGTTTGAAAGTATAGTTTACATCTTGAGTCCCTCATAGACCAAGCATCGGATATAGTTTTGTCTATTTCATCATTATGATAACCTCTTTCTAAAAAATCAGCTTTCAAACTCCTTAAAGCTAATGTAGCATCATTGTCATTATTATGGAGTCTGAGGGTTCTATACACCTGTCCTTTCAGTACATTTCTTGGAATGTGTCTTGGATGCGTACTGGTTTTATGTAAGTATGTATTTTTTCTAGTGGGTTACTCTTAAGGCATGTTAAATCTGATTTGCTTACATGTATATCTAAAAATTCAATCTCAGACTTAGAGAAATGATGTGTAAATTTCAGAAAATCAGTAGTTGTGTGTAAATAATTCACAAAATATAAAAATTCCAAGTTATTGCCTTTCCACTATAAAAAGACATTGTCCACAAAGCGTACATACCATAATATTTGGTGTATAAAGGGATTTTTTTCAGAGAGAATATTAATTTGTTCCCAACATACTAGTGATAAGTTGGCGTAGCTATTTGCACATGGAGTGCCCATCACTACACCAACTTGCTGTAGAAAAAATTGTTCTTCAAAGTAGACAACATTGTTATCCAATATAATTTCTAACAAGCTACAAATAAGCTGAACTCTATCATTAGTGAAACATCTATTTACTGTTAAAAAAATCTCTAATCATGTCAATATGCCATGCATTTGGAATGCTGGTGAATAATGATTCTATGTCCATTGTAACTAGAGCAAAGTCCTCATCCTCTGTTAAACTCTCCATTCTATTGTGTAGTTTTTCAAGAAACATTTTAGTGTCCCTTAGAATAGTGTGACAGTTCTCCAAAAGTCCATGTAATGTACCTTCTACAAAAATAGATAGAGGCTCGGTACACCAACCAGCGCCTGATACTATAGGACGCATCGGTGTTGAAGCTCTGTTTTTGTGAACCTTAGGTAGGCCATAGATTTTAGGAATAGTTGGATTTAAAACAGTAAAATATTTAAACAATGCTTCATCTACCAGACCAGTAATTAGTAAGTCAAACATTAAAAATGAAACCTTATCAATAATAGCATTCACCATTACTTTAGAGATCAACCTATAGGTCTCGTTGTTAAACAGAAGCTTATGCATTTGTTGTATATAAAGTTGTTTATCTAGAATAACAATGCCTCCACCCTTGTCTACCTGTTTAATGACTACAGATTGTAAATTCTTCAATTCTTTTAAAGCTCTTTGCTCATTGATAGTGAGATTACTATAATAATAGTCATTCAAGTTATCTTCATGTATCTGCCTAAACGAAGTTTCACAGATATCAAGAAATCTCTGTACACTAGGTGGAGTAAAAGGAATGAAAGTGCTAGAGTGCTTATATACATCAATAGCGTTAACATCATTATTAGGAAACATAACTTTTAATGACAGGTTCTACCAAGTAACTTCAGATCTTTTATCATTTCAGTTAAGTTAGCTTTACTAGCTGGTATAAATGATAGTCCTTTACTTAGTAAATTTAACTGTTCAGGAGTTAGGGTGAAAGAGGAAAGGTTCATAACCAAACCTGTGTTTAGGTCCTTCTCCTCTTCGGTGATTGAACTGCACCCTCCATTGAAGTTACGTGGAATGGCTGCCCCTTGTATTGTTGGTGCTTCATTCGAGTTTTGTAGGGCAGCGGGACCTTCAGTGTGAAGTCGCCTTGCTTGCTGGCATCTAAAAAAATGCTATCTGCGTGTCTGAGTATCTCGCTGTTGGGCTTCACTGCCTTACTGTTTGTGGTAGATGGCAAAGCTGCTGACGACGTGGATGCACATATTTTCTTAGGAATAGCTCCAGATTTAGTAGTGTTATCATCTGAAAAGCTTGATTGATTAGCAGAGTGCTCTACAGCATGTAAAGCCATGTTGGTGTTGCTCTCATCATGCACACTAGCAGTTGCTGCAATCGAAAAACTGGAAGTGCTCTGTGAAACAGCAACGTGTTTAATGCTTTCATTTAAAGGGGAAGGATGCAAGTTTCCAGTCATGTTAGGAGCTGTATTTTGCCTGAAAGTGTTTTCCTTTGGCCATGAGAAGACATTATTGGAAGCAAAATCTCTTTTGTCCCTGTTTAACTTACATAATTTAGTGATTTGAAGTTTTTTCTCATAAGTCATGATATTTTCTTGGAGCTCATTCAATTTAAGAAATATAGTATCATGTGAGAAGTTCTCATTTATATTTGTCTCTAAAGCAATAATTTCAGCTTTGAGTTCATTTTCAATAGGTGAGAAAAACTCAATCAGTAGATCCATAAATTTTCTGAAATTTACACATCATTTCTCTAAGTCCGAGATTGAATTTTTAGACGTACATGTAAGCAAATCAGATTTAACATGCCTTAAGAGTAAGATTTTCCAAAAACCCACTAGAAAAAATACATACTTACATAAAACCAGTATGCATCCAAGACACATTCCAAGAAACGTACTGAAAAGACAGGTGTATAGAACCCTCAGACTACATAATAATGACAATGATGCTACATTAGCTTTAAGGAGTTTGAAAGCTGATTTTTAGAAAGAGGTTATCATAATGATGAAATAGACAAAACTATATCCGATGCTTGGTCTATGAGGGACTCAAGATGTAAACCATACTTTCAAACATCAGTTGCTAACAGTCCTCATAACAACAATACCATTGGTACACCAAACTCTGGTTTTAGAGCAGTGTTTTAGTTCGCAAGTAATGTGAATCAATATACAGATATCATTAAAAAGCATTGGCATATTTTACAAGAAATTCCTAGCCGACATTCAACTGTTGGTAATGTATCTAGATTTAGTTTTAGGAATAATTTATCACTTAAACAACATTTATGTAACAAAGACACTAAGAAAACTGTCTGTGCCTCTACACGCCAAGGTACTTTTCCTTGTAGGTCATGTACAGCCTGTGCACATATATATAGTACTAATCCATATGTTCATCTATGAGGAATTTTGAACTCTATCTTTATACATACCCTGATTGTAAGACCACAGATGTTGTGTATTACTGCTTCTGCCAAAAATGTCATGTTTTTTATGTTGGGAAGACCAACAGAAATCTGAAGGACAGAATTCTAGAACACATACGGGACATTAGAAATAATAAAAAAAACTAACGCACTTGCTCAACATGTCATGAACACAGACCCTTCACATTCCTTTAAGTTCTTTGTTTTACAATGTATTTATAGGAATATGAGACGAGGGGACACAGAAAACTTTACTGAGAGTTGTGAACAAAGGTGGATTATCAAGCTCAATGCTGATAAATACCCAGGGCTAAATGGGTCCACATCATTAGTTCCTTTCCTCAAAGCAAGACGTCTCCCACACAAATAACAATTTTTTTTTTAAACATCTTTTCATACATTTTATACAACCTCTTATATTTATATTCTATTATATTTATATTCTCTTCATATTTACACATTTCATATTTAAGATATATACATACACATATATACACTTTTATTATATTATATTACTTTATTTTAGTACTATTTATAGTTACGCCACTTATTTATACATAAGATATTTGCAGAGTTTTAACACATGCTCATACATGTTTTTATGCTTATATGTTTTTATGTTGTCCTTTTATAGCAGTTTGACTTTGTATCTTGGTTGAATATAACTTTAAATTTTTAAATGTATGGTGTCACTAATTGAGAGTTAATTGAGTGTATAAGTATTTAAGCAACAAAATGTTTTATATTTATGTCTGATGAAGCAACTAAGGTTGCAAAAGTGCTCACCTCTCTTTTATGTATTTTATTTGTTTGTTTAATAAAGACGTTATTGTGTGGTTCCCGGTATAGTGTTGTTTTTACAAGTCTTTAGATCAGTCAGGAATATATAGTGAGATTAGTAAAGTACTGTTTTTTTTAAATCTGTGTGAATCTATTCATCTGTGTTATTTTAATATTTCCTGTGATTGAAACTCTGGTGTTTATTGTAAATAGATATTCAATATTTTCATGTTCTTTTATTATTTATTAAATATATTTAAATGTTTCATTGTGGCTGGTTTTTTAGAGAATGTTTTAACTTTTGAGAGTACTTATATTTATTTGGTGACACTGTGGCCACTTCTGAAAGTCTTGCAGTTTGGTCAACATTACCATTTGTATTAGTATTAATTTTAGTCACTATAATTGGATACCCTTGTAAGAGCCTGCGAGTAAATGACTTTGGAGTTTCTGGTAGCAGTAACTAACTTATAGACTGGGCAAAAGGGGGGACTAGCTAGTAAATCTGTGCCAGCCTTTCCCAGGTGTGTGCAAAATCAAATCTCAAAGAGTATGTGTGTTTCAGCTGCTTGGAGCAGGGGCACAAATTACTGGTTTCACAGAGAGAGAGTGGTGGAGGACTTGGCTTGGACACTTAGCTGAGGACACAGTTCTACAGCTGTGCCAGTGGGGGTCTTACTGGGGGCCCGGAGAGAGAGAGAGAGAGAGAGAGAGAGAGAGAGAGAGGATCTTAACAGAAATTGTGATTGATGCAGAGACCTGCATCTGGAAATATTGTGTGTAACTATTTTTGCTCCAAGTGTATGGCCCTCACCAGTGTCTGTGGTGAGGATTCAGGTTCCTTTATTACTGGCCCAGAGAGGGGACATCACAATAAGGATAACATGTGAAAGGTACTCAGAATGGAGCCGATGCACTCTAGTGAAATATAACAATTCAGAGACCTTCATGAACATGCATTTCATTTGTTGGTGTGTTTTCATTGTGCGTTAAATTGGATACAATACTGATCCAGATGGACTATTCTCATGTTCAGCCTGGATTCACTATGAGAAATAAATGAACACAATTATACTTAACCATACATGTGAAAATATAGACTATCAAGTTATAACAAAATAAGTTGTTATCAAATAAAAAAGTTACAGCAACAAACAGTAATAGACATAATTCTGATAAAGGGGCAAATAATAGCAGACGATTTCACAACTCCAGACAAGTTCAAATAAAAACAACCAAAAAAATAAAATAAAATTAAAAAAAAACTCAACACAAATATGTAGTAGCAGCAGGGAATTATTATTATTTTTGATTAGTGAAATAATGTATGAGGTTAATACAGTGTGTCTAGTTGGTAACAGGAGTTTGTAAAAGATATGTACACATTATGGTGGGGCTAAGTGATGAGTCATATGAAGAAATTATTTCTTAAAACTATTGTAAGAATGTGAGATTGCAGGCTTTCCTCTCAACCTCTTAGAGCAAGAAATATGGACAAAGCCTAAAATAATTTGGACAAAGCCCAAAAATAGTGACAGTTGTTAAATATTAATCTTAGAAACTTAGAAAGTTATTAGAATAACAGGATTTGTGTTGGTGTGCATTTTCAGTAGGTTATGAACTCTGAAACAGAAATATATGACATTATTTAGTGAATTCAATCCAAAGTGATTTGACAGAAAACCACTAATATTATGATGACCTGACCAACAATATAAGACAAAAATCTGTTCAGTTGAGATGTATGGTTGTAGAGTCTCTTTGGTCTCAATAATGTGTATGTAGAAGGGGTATTAAAATTGCATAATTTAAATCACAGAGTTGGAAACAGGACAGTGGTAGAAGAAATGGGAAGTCACAGCCATGGTATATACTTTACACTTCCAGTACAGTGCACACATTGGAAGTACGGTAATATATGTAAGACAACTGTCCTGTAGTACTTAAGGGCTGAACACCTGTTTGTTTGTACCTCTGCTGACTATAGTGACAACAGTACTCATGTTGTTTGGGGACCATTACCTTGGCATGGCAGCAAACAATTGCAGGTGCAACCTGCTGTGCACAGATTCTATGTACTATATTGCACACATTAGGGGGCAGCATATAGTAAATACAACCCACCCAATTAGACATAGGAAATACCTGGCCAGATAGCAATTACCAAGGTTCTGTGAATATATAATCACTATCTGGCTAACTATTCCCATGTATATAGGTGGGGACATAACATAGCACAAGACTATGGTACACTGGATGTGATGGCAAATGCATCAGCACTACCTACAGCTACAGTATGGCAGAGCTGGAGGGAAAACAGTAAAAGTGCTCCCAAAAGTTGCACTGACATTCTTCAGCATGTATTTTATACTTCTGAGTAGCATTACAAAGTCCATAAGCTACTGCTTAGATGCCTGTGAATTGAAGAATTTTATCTCATTACTTCAATATTAGTATAGATTTGTTTTAATGCACAGATACATCTGATATGAGTTGAGCACCTATTTGTGTGCATTGCTAAGCACACTGTACAAACTGCTGTGTGTCCACACAAGTAGTTTCTGTAAATCATGATTCTCCTCCTCAGTTTGATTCCCATGCTACTATCCAGTGTGTAATATGTATGTTGTTTAGGAATGCCGCCCTATGTTTTGAAAGTTAGTTTTCTGCCAAAGTCAGTGATCTTGGGTCCATAAATGGCGCCTGTTTATCTCCTGCAATTGCTAATGATCATTAAAGTTAGTGGTAGGTCATTTACAGTTATCTTCAATAACTGGTAGTAATAGAACCAATTAGCTACTGACAGTTTTTCTAATATCATCTCCCTGTTTTATATGCTTTATGTTACCTTTATCTGTGCAAGAATATATTTTCTTGTATATTAAGAATATTATATTATAGCAAAACATATGTGAATCGTTTTGCTATAACTATATTATATCAATATTGTTTAAAATTGTACTTGTTTTAAAATGTATTACTGGAGCTTTTCTCCTCGGGTCTCCACTGAAAATGGGCCACAAGCCCAGTTGGACAAACCCGGTTAACAAATGTCAATAAATAAATAAATAAATAAATAATAAATAAATAATTAAATATTCAAATTGTATTGCCTTATTTATTTAAGAAATGTATGGCATTATTCACTTTCAAAAGTGTATTGTTGAGCACCCATCAACGCATATTAGAGTAATTGTTTTAACTTGTTGAATTATAACAAAAACGTGTATTGTTGAACACTCATGAACGCATTTTAAAGTAATTACTCTAACTTGTCGAATTATAACCATTGGCAGCAACTTTTTGAGGAGTATTAAAGAGAGAAGTTGCTTAGCTGTAGTTAAAATAAACCTGCTGACAATAATTGTCACACTCTGGTTGAGTCATTGTAGAAGTATACAATAATTGTCACAATGGTGTCCAAAATTGGTCTGACTACTGTTATTAGAAAGTTGGTTCACAACTGACAGTTGCTCCTAAACTCCCCAAAAATCTAACCTAGCTCTGTCTGCTTCCAAGCAATTATCTCATCAGAAGAATCTCTTCCACACAACCATTTCCAACTGTTCTAAAATTTAACTTGTAACCCAGGAATCATAACTGATGAAAATTAAATCTGACATTCATCGAAAACAAGACGTAACAGAAAAAAGCGTCAGAAACGTGTTACTTTTAATAGGATAAAACCCTACCTTGCAAATGACACTGACAAAACAATTATCACAACTTACCAACTGTCCCCCCTTTTATATGGGGCTCCTATTTTTATAAATCTGCAATTCACCCTATCCCACCTACTTGAGCAATGCTACAATAAAATAACAACATTTGCTGCTAATACCTTATAAAGAACACACCACTACTTAGCTGCACAACAAATTCAGTGGACTGAACTGCAACATACCTTAATCATTTAGTCATAAGACATAACCTACTTTACAAATGAAATGAATGCTCAAGCATCAGCAACATAATTCATCACAACTCTACCAATAGAGCCCTCCACATTACAAACACCTGTTATTTTATTTATTTATTTATTTAACATTTCTTTAGTTAACATTTGTTTACTGGGACAGTCCGACTTGGAACAAAGCCAATTTTCAGTGGAGGCGTGGGTAGAAACACTCCAGATGCATATTTTTGTGATGTGGGAGGAAAACAGAGTACCCAGAGGAAACCCACATTATTGCTAGGAGGATATGCAGACTCCGCACAGAAGGCACCCCAGCCGAGAATCAAACCAGAGAACCTCTTGCTGTATGAGGACAATGCAACTGCTGCACCATTGTGCTGTCCATTACTATTCACAAAATCTAATAATGCTGTAGGTGACTCCCTCTGCTCCTCCTATGTATCCAAAATCTGGAACCCCATCTCACTCACAAATATCAAAAAATATCCACCCATGCAAAATAATTCCTACTGACATGTTTAAATCAGCATTCTTGAGACTACTTGTGAATGTCTTATATCTACTCCCCACACATTTACTCTTATCCCTATCAAACCTTCTCTACTACAGTCAACATCAAACTTACTTCACTATCGCCAGGATTCAGTAAAGTCCATGTTGGCTCCGTGTACAGCCTACATGGAATGTATCCATGTACATGGCCACTATTCTCCCACGGCAATGCACCATGCATATTAATTGTATTATGCTCATAAGAGAGGTCAGAACAATATGGGTATTGAATCTGTGTAAGACCGATGGCACACCCACATACCTTTCACCCATTAACCTTGACCATAACGTTTACAAGACATTTTATTTCAGTAAGTTGGATTTATTTTTTTATTTTTTTTTTTACCTTTATGTGCTTGTTTGCACAATGCAATGCTTTATTTAGCTATGCTTAGCTCTGTGCATCCATATATCAGACACGTGCCAGACATCTAAAAATAGAAACCGGAAGCAATCACTTTCTATTTTGTTTATTTTTATGTGCTCAGTTGCACGATGTGCTGTATTTTATAGCTATGCTTAGCACTGCACACTCATGCATTAGACATCTGCTAGATATCTAAAAATAGAAAATAGATGTGTTCAATTTCTATTTTTTTTTATTTTTATGTTTGTATGATGTGTCACATTATTTAGCTATGCTTAGCACTGTGCACTCATGCATTAGACATCTGCTGAACATCTAAAAATAGAAATTGGTTGCATTTAATTGTAATTCTGTGATGCTTAACACTGCACAAACCCACACAGTGAAGCTACGCTATGCTTACAGACACCTTTACAGTATATCTGAAGATATATGAGTTCCCTTCTCTATCCCAGTGGCTAGCTAGATAGGTTGAGTTATGACTTACAGTGTAGTAGGTCCTGGGCAATCGTACCTTTTACATATTCTGCTGTGAAACTGTGTCAGGTGACTGAACCATTGGGTGACTGTAAATGTAATAATTGTTAAATTTAGAAAAGGTGCACAATGCTAATCATTGCTTAAATGTGGTCGATGGTCTTTTTCTGTTTGTGCATTGCTAAGCTTCTCTTAAACATGGGTTGTGTGAGTTTGTGTGATGTTAAGCAAAGCAGCACATTTTTGAAAGTTAAAGTATAATGTGCAAAAGTAGGAATGAAGCCTATTTAAAGGGCAACATGCAAGAATTTCACATTATTCCTTGGAACCTGACCTTGACTGGTGATATGGCTGCTGTCATGAGGGAAGTTGTGTGATTTATGGCACAAAGGTGGGGTGTGCAGGAGTCTAAGATTTTCATTGAACTCCTGGTAGAGCACTATGGACCCTGGCTGCTGTAGGGCAACTATTAGGAATCAAAATGTAAGTCTGAGGCTTGGCCATGGACCTAACCAGTGCAACTGGTATCCTCTGCAATGGTGAGCAGTGTGATCACCATTATGATGACCTCTAGCGAAGGAAGAGGAGAAGCTTGGATCAATGGATCCAGGAGGCACTGGTGGGGAACAACCCACAGATATTTAAGTATGTTTATTAGTAATTTATAAATATACAAGCTGAATCTTTGCAAAACTGGTATGCATAATGGTTTCCTTCTCTTACCACAACTGCAGAAGAAGCAGCTTGCAATATCCAGTCCCATGCAAGATGTTTGGCCAGGGTAAGGCAAGTGAGTGGTATGTAAGAAAATCAATAAAGTAATAACTTAATGCATAACTTAATAAAATAAATACAGATATTGCAGTCTTAACAGTCCTGTATGAAATACCTGGGACATCACAAACTTTCATTAATGTGTCAGTGCATTTCTGAACTGGTACAACAAGTTAAAGTAAGTAATCATGCAGTACTGTGTAGCATAGCTTCCAGCCATTAATTAATGTTGTGGTATACCCAGATTAAGAGTCAATGTTGTGATCTGCTCATTGTCTGAACTATGCTGTAGATTGCAGTCAATGAATGAATGAATGAATAGATTAAACACGTAAGTTAACAGAAGTCCTAGATAGCTATCCATGTATGTAAATGCATGATATGAAACAGCATGAATAAATAAAGTGTAAAAGTAGCTGGTGCTCTGATAATCTATTTTTTTCAAATAAAATTTTCAGTATTACTGTAGTCACTGCTTGCGGGTTCTAATCCCACACCTGACAATTGAGAAATTGTGAAGTATTCAATACTGTTTTAGCATTTTATTAATAAATGTTGTGGAATACTCATATTAAGAGTCAATGTCGTGGTCAGCTCATTGTCTGAATAATGCTGTAGATTGCAGTTAATATATGAATGTGTAAGTTAACAGAAGTTCACCGCTATCCACTGGGTGACATACGAGTTTGTACCTAATCTCCTGAGTTTGTCAACAATGCCTTAGCAGGTATTGTGTCAAATGACTTGGTCAGGTCAAGGTAGGTAGTGTGAGCCATTTTTTCCTCATCCATTGCTTTGGTTACCTTCTCAAAGAAGTCCACCAAGTTGAGTAGGCATGATCTTCACCTGATTAAACCAAATTGGGTTGGCTCCAGTGTCTGGAGGTTTACTATATCTCTACTGATCATATCCATGATAATTCTTTCAATGGCTTCACATATAAGACTAGTGAGCCTTATGAGTCTGTAGTTTGCAGGGTCTGCAGATGGTCCATCTTTGTGCAGAGGGATGCCTGTCGCTGTTCTCCATTCATGAGGGATGAAGCCTGTTTGGTGGCTACAGTGAAATAGTAAATCCAGAGACCCTGATAGGTCATGTTTCATGCTATTTAGAAGGCATCCTGAGATATTGTCTGGGCCCATTGATGCAGTGTTCTTGGTCTTAGAGAGAGTATTAAGGACCTGTTTTCTAGTGATAGTAGGGGGACTTGTATTTGATGGTATTTCCTGTGGGAAGATTAAGGAGGACAGAGGGGTAAAGCTGGAGCTGAATTTATCAGCCAGGAGGTTTGCTATATCTTCCAGCTCAGTATAGGTGGCTCAGTTTTCAATGATCTCATTATATTATTTTAAATTTGGTTATATTACTCATTATTGTTTTCACTTCTGTTAATAATTACATTTATTTGGGTTATGTTTATTTTCCTTTATGTTTATATTTTATTTACTGCAGAATGACAAGGGAGGCCAGTTCCCAGTGATCCATCTACCTTGGCTCTCCAGGCTGAAGCACTGGGGTCCAGCATGTATGTGCTGCAGACTGGTGGCACCCCTTCAGCTGCCCCTATGCTGCCTGCTCCAGCAGGTAGTTCTGCTCAACAGGCTGGGAGTGTGTCCCCCTCTGGGAGTGGAAGTGGAAGGAATCCATTTTCCATCCATGAGCAACTGCCAGACATGGTGCTTAGGGTTGTGCACCAAACTGATGGTGCAAGCCTACACTGGATGGAGAGTGTCGCTCATCTGGTCAAGATAAATATACAAGTGATTGTGGATTCATTTCAAACAGCATTATTATGTACAAACACATCAGAAATGAGGCAAGATAAATTTAATTTAAATAAACTATCATAGTGATACATGCTCACTCTCTGGCTGCGCTCTCAAAATGGCACTGAAGCTAGCACGTGCTTGCTATTTATATGCACGTGCCATTATTAGAAATGCTTCTTAAAGTACAAGCACACACACTATTCTACATGTTCCCTCTTTGAGAAAATGAGTCACGCATTACTGACGACATTGATTGACATGCAATTGTACAAAATAATTCTTTAACATGCATTATACAGAAGCAGATACATATAGAAAATTATGTCCAGGTTGCTGTGTATTTCACACTAGGTCTGGAAATACAACCAAAGCATGTGACATAGAAATTGGAATTAGATCTAGTAAATGGGACTGTCTCTGCTGAATGTTCAACTTTTGGGACATCAGGAACATCAGCAGGAATGGAAGTAGGAGTTAAGGCATGTTCTGCAATGGTAACATTGTTTGGATTGCCCTGAGATCTAGAGTCTGTATTACAGGAACAATGCTGTAATATTGGTTCTGATACAGGAAGAAGATGTCTGTGATTTCTCCTGTACTCCACATCCTCATATTCTATGAAATAGTATCTCGCCTTGGCACATATATCTGTTACTTGACCAAGCTGGTCGAAACCTTTCACCGTTTGTGTCCTCACTGTCTCTTCTTCTTTCAATGGGTGAAGAAATATGCTCGATTTATCATAACTGGACTTCTGGAAAGAATGCTTTCTGAATAGCTGGGCTCTGATTGTTGTTTTTAGCTTTAGGCCTCAACAGACTGGAACTGATAGGCAGGGTTGTTCTGGGTTGCCTAGACAGACGTCTCTGAGCAGGTGATCCTAGTATATCATTACTGGGTATGTTTCTGAGATTGAGTAAATTCAAAAATACTTTGGTATTATCATGGTTTGACTTCTCTAGTAATTGCTTTGCACTCTGTACTGCAAGTTCAGCTAATCCATTTGGTTACAGGTATTCAGGACTACTAGTAACTTGTACAAGGTCCTATTCTTTTGCAAATTTCTTAAACAATTGACTGGTAAATTGGGTACCATTGTCAGAGATAAGCTTGTGTGGACTGCCATGGACTGAGAAATGATGTTTCAATTTAGTGATAACAGTGGATAATAGGTTAGGTAGCAAATCAATCTCAAACCAGTTTAAATAAGAGTCTACCAACACTAAGTAATGCTGATTGTTCCACTCAAACATGTTAGTGGCTACTATTGACCAAGGTAGTTCAGGAACTTGACTTAGATGAAGTGGTTATTTTTGTAAATGGGGTTTAGCACTATTGCATACTGAACAAGAAGAAAGTACTTTATAAATGTCTTTTGCTAGAGAATGCCAAAATGCTAGTCCTCTCACCCTTCTCCTCACCTCTTAGCTTTGGAAGTCAGTCTCTGGAATCCTGGTTCTGACAACATGTAGCTCATCTGGTCAGGATAAACAGACAAGTACAAACATGAGAAATGAGGCAAGATAACTTTAGCTTAAATAAAATGACTATCACACTCATACATGGTCACTGTCTGGCTGCACTCTCAAAATGGCACTGAAGCTAGTATGTGCTTGGTATTTATATGCACATGCTGCCCATAGAAATGCTTCTTAAAGGTGCAAGAACACACACTGTTCTACAGAGAGAATGCTGTCCATCTTGTTGGGGCAGTCCCTCCTCCACAGGATTAGTGAAGGTGCATTGCTGACAGTTCCATGGGTGAGAGCTTGAGTCACACTGCTGCCATGTCTGAAGTCCATGGGACTGGGATTCCACAACACCCTCCCCAACGAAGGTGTTCACACTCCTCTTGT
Organism: Protopterus annectens; assembly: GCF_019279795.1. Lineage (NCBI taxonomy): Eukaryota > Metazoa > Chordata > Ceratodontiformes > Protopteridae > Protopterus > Protopterus annectens. The sequence goes on along the minus strand of NC_056726.1, from coordinate 1,068,433,850 downwards.
GTCCCACACCAACCCTGTCTGCTTTCTTGTCTGTCTGCAAATGCTTCTTCACCTTCCCAACTTCCCTTCCTCACATATACCTTTGTCCCTTCCCCAACATTGTCTCCCCCCCAAAAATCTTCCCATCATACCTCTCAACCTGGAAACATCAAAAATCTGGACAATCGCCCATGAAAAATAGGTAAAAATCTTTACACTGATTAACATAAAGCATGCATACATAATTATGCAACGTCACCCACTCCAATGGAATTGTGGGATATCGACTTTCAAATGCAAACTGAAGAAAAGACAACCAAAATATGGGCCCAGAGACCCAGATGTTGTAGTAAATGGTAACCATTTTCTTTTAAATGTGTAGCAATGATGTTCACTGGGAAGGGAGAAGATGATGAACTTTAGGATTCTGTTTTCGGTGACTTACAGTATGTGTGTTTTTGGTAAACATAGGGCATTTAATGGTAGCAATATTCTAATCTTAGCAAAAGAATATTATAGTTTGCTAGGACCTCCAAAAGTCATTCTTCGTGGCCTACTGATCAGTTGCATAGCAAAGGTTTGTGCTGCCCAGGGGTGTATTTGAGTTTGCCTCCCTTCCTGCCCTTCATAAAATCATGGTTGAATGGGGCCTCTCCATACACAGCCTTCCCCCCTGCAGTCATTCCAATGTCCCATTACTTGGCTATTTCACCCCATTTACCATAAACACTGTAATTTGCATACTGCTTTACTTCTACGATGATTTGGATTTCATTGAAAAGTTTTATTTTACATTTTACAGCACAAATACTAATAGATATCTGCTAAACAAAGCAATGCAGTCTCACAATGAAAATAGACTTAGCAATAAAACTTCTCTGCCCTTGAAACTCACATTCATTGAAACAGCATTGAAACCCCCACTCAACGAAAATTCATCTGGCCAATGGCAGATAAAGATTAACTTCAGTCTGTTTTCAAATCACAGGCCCCTTGCACATGAAACATACATGTGTTCTTTGATACACCTTCCTGATTGTATTAAATTATATTCCTTGTAAAATACAGGGCAGTTGTTAGAGAGCATTTTAAATTTATTATTTTGAACATTTTTCCAGTAAACAATGAAACAAAATGCATGCACCAATAATGACAAAACTGCACGATTCAGAACATTTTTATCATAAAAGTCTACTCAAACTTCTACAATCCACCAGTATCAGTAAATATGCACAATCTCTGCAGAAGTAAAAGTCATTTAAATAATTCCACTTTCAACAGATCTGTAACTAATGAAGAGGTTGCTGCTAGCAAACAACTTTATATTTCATTGTTTCATCTACAAATAAAATGCACATTGCCCTTGAGGAATAAATTGCCTATGTTACATTAAAAAAATGATAAGCTAGTAATATTGCAATAGGGAATGGATGGCAAACTGATAACAGGTTCATAGTTACTAGTTATCGCTGCCAAAGAGGACATTTTCAGGACTGCAGCATCCACCCCCTTTAAAAGTACAACATAGTACAGTATCAGCAATGCATATACATACTGTAGGAGTAGAACTCACAGCCTTCTGTATCAAATATGAGTATTCAACCTGTTATGCCAGTAACAATGCAAGCTAACTCAGCATAAGCAGCACTAAACTTCTCTTCCCCTGAAGCTCTCAGCTCCTTGTAAAATCCACTCAACACTCAACTGTATCTCACAACTTTGCAGCACAAGAAATCTGGAAAAAGCCAACATTTATTAGGGGGGGGCAAAAGCCCCAAAACAAGGCACACATTTTAAACATTGCTTGTATAATCTTGGAAATTTGTTAGAATAAAATGTATTATCACCATACATTTCATTGCCAAGTGTTGAACCCAGGATCCTGTGCATGACACGTAGATCACCATACTACTATGCCAAATCAGCTTTTTCCTGAAAGATAGGAAGGCTGAAACTTAAATAGCTATCATTTAGTGAATTCAGTTCTCACCAAGTCACCATAGCTCTCAACCAATTAGCACAAAAACACCTGGATAAAGTCAATAATGGAGGTATACCGCCCCCAAACATATTCAGTGAATTCAGTTCTCACCATAGTGCTCAACCTCTTAGCACAAACAACCTGGCCAAAGCCAATAATGAGGAATACAGCCCCAAAAATAGGGACAATTTTCAAATATTGATCTTATAACCGTAGAAAATTGTTGGAATAAAAGGTTTTGTGTTATCATGTTGAAGAAGCTAAAGGTGATGGAAATGAAGTGCCTGAGAAAGGTAGTAGGATGCACACTATGGGGCAGACAAAGAAATGAGGGCATAAGAGCAGAAGCCAAAGTAGCTCCAATTGCAGAAAAGATCAAAGGAACAGATTATGGTGGTTTGGACATGTGTAGAAAAGGAGAAGAAAATCTGGTGAGGAAGATTTGGGACAGACAGGAAGAAGGTAAGAGGAAGCAAGGATGTCCAGCAAAGAGGTGGATGGATTGTGTGAAAGAAGATCTGTGACAGTCAGGCATGAGTGTTGAAGGTAGGAGTGTGGCACTGAATTGAGAGAGTTGGTGACAGTTAACACGATACCCTGACCCATGTAGAAAAATGGGAAAAAGGGGGCTGATGATGATGTTGCATTTTCTGAAGAATATGAAGTCTAAAATTTAAATACCTGTCATTATTTAGTGAATTCAATCCTTCACTGATTTGCCACAAAAATCCAGAAAACCACATATTTTATGAGGAACAGAACAAAACAGAACAAAAATATGAGGCAAAAATCTGGTCAGTTTTCACTAGTGGTGGTGAGTAGGGAATTCAGACTCTTACTGCCTGTACCCAAGATACAGGGTTTGAGCCTGAGCAACTCTAGCCACCAGCTGTATTTAACTGGGGTGCACCCACACACACACACACACACACACACACACACACACACACACACACACACACACACACACACACACACACACACACACACACACACACACACACACACACACACACACACACACACACACATGCACACACATTACAAACCTCATAAATAACCCTTGCAGTGTAAGTGGTGGAATATTGCAATAACAAACCTGATTCCATTCCCGCCTTCATAAATGAACCATAAATTGCAATTCCTTCTCTTGTAGTATATATATCCAAATTCCCTTCCAGCTTCATTCCTGCCTTCATAAATTGCTTGCAGAAGAAAACATCCTTACCTGTAGCAGCTGGAAATGCTCACACATCGCCTTTGAGCCCAATTCTGACAGGCTGTTCATGGATCCGACATCATCGTGCATGTGATGATATCAGGTCAAAAGGAGAAAAAAATACTTAAAAAATAAAGCCGGGAAAATCAGAAATTAAGGGGTGCCACATGGGAAACATGGCACCCCATTATTTGCACCTCAAAACCAGTAAAAACTGAGAAATTCGGTAAGGTTGAGAGGTATGCATCCCATAAATAGCTCTCCATTTTGCACATGTGTCCACTGGACACACTTAATTTGGTCCAATTGGCTTGACAATGCACTTATGTTGTCATCACCCCTCTCTATGGGGATGAGAGCCCAAATTCAGCTAAAAATCTTTTCAAGTGCACAGCTGTTGGTGTTGAAGAAATGGATAGCTAGGGTTCTTTCCTACACTCGCCCTGCACATTCCCACCTGCCTTTCACTATGGTTCCTCCTGCTTGTACCCCATTTCACCACTGTCCTATGTCCCCAATTTTCTTTTCATTAAAAAATTATCGCGTGATGCTGAGCTATGCTAAATGGTGTATTATTACATGTATTTGAAAGCATACTAATCACAGTCATAAAGTATGCCTGTTCCCTATTTCAAACCAAACCACATACCATTTTACTTGGACAGCAGTGCATTAACCTGCCAAGCCACACAGCCAGTTAATTAGCAAAGTGTTTTAAGCAAAACTTAATAATCGTCATTGTCTCATCATTAAGTGTGTTTACACAATGATGTGTATTACACCACATCGCTCATCAAATCTGCTAAAAGTTTAATGGAAAAACTAGGAATTTACTTGGGAATTTGGTAGAGAAATACATCACTATAAAGCTATACACATACTAATAGATATAAGTGAGGTATGTAACAGCAGGTAAGTGTTCAATTATATGTACAACATGTAAAATCACACTCAATAGCAGTGGCTCTGTAGCTCAATCTGGTAAATGCTGTGAAAATATTAATTTTTGATCCACATTTTCCTGGGTTCAAATACAGCTGGGACTAGCATTTAAAATACATGTATGTGCACATCACCATTATCAATTGTGATATGTATGACTGTCTCATCGCCTATTTATCCACCCAAATTAGTACAGATGGAATGTCTGCTTCTAAATAATGGAAGTCAAAAGCCTACAGATAGGACCAAATTTGAACTACTCCTGTTATAACCCTAGAAAGTGCAGAGAATGTCAGGTTATGTATTAGCATGAGCATACCTCTCAACCTAGATTCATCAAAAATCTGGACAAAGGCCCATGAAAAATAGGGACAAATCTGTACGCTGATTAACATAACATTTGCATACATAATTGTGCAACCCCACCCACTCCAATGGGATTGTGGGATACCAACTTTCAAATGCAAACTGAAGAACAGACAACAAAAATATGGTCCCAGAGACCCCCTGTAGCCATTCCAATGGCCCATTATTTGGCTATTTCGCCCCATTTACCATAAACACTGTAATGTACATGATCATGAAATCTGAAATTATAATTTATATTTTCCATACCCACATTCACAATCAAGACTAATCTATATCTCAGGCTTCATTTTGTGCCCTAAACAAACAAGAAGATTGCTATGTGTTATTAGACTCTCATTCAAAAGATTAAATATACATTTTACATTTTACTTGATGTGTTGCATTCTATACCAGTATTGAGTAATTGTAACAGCAATAGCTTTTATTTTCAGATTTTCTGATTAGTTATCATCCTCAATACTGATTGTTATGCCCTGCATTCAAAGTCTGCAGTTAGAAAGTACTCACAACCATGTTATTCTGGTCATTTTCTTTAAAAAATTGCAAATCTTTCTATAATACAAATCTTTCTATAATACTATATTTAGAGCTTTACACATCTTTTTGAAACTAGTATGATTTTACCATAATCTGCATGCTTGATTACTTGCTTTGCAATAATTTCAAATGCCTGTAGCCACAGAACTTACATAAGTTGTGTATTTGTGTTCTAGTTTATTACCATGTGCCAACTTGGATGCCTTCCATTTGATAAAATATTCACTTTTATTTGTAATATCTTTACTATTTTGTAGTACATTTCACTCTCCTTTACACTCACAGCCTTAATTTTACTCACTTCCAGCTCCTCGGTTATTATATTAAGTGGCTGCTTGAAAGTTTACTTGCTTTGCATACCACAGCCATAACTGGGTAGGTGAAGAGGGTGGCCGTCTGGGTGCAAGCTGTTAAGGGCACGATTGGCAGGTGCCAATATTGCATTTGTGATCATGGCTGAAGTGCATGCTCACTAGTATTGCTTGCTGGTCTTGTAGCAAACAGCTTGCTACAGTTCCAGGAGTTTGCAGGAAATAAACAGGGTACCAACTGACCTAGCTATGGTTCTGCTACATACATCTAGAGTTCTATCATGTCAGATTAGCATGTCCTAGTAGTCTTCCTCTCACTTGATCTTAAGTTCACACACAGTTCTAGCCATTATCAGCGAAGCATGCTGCTCACCAAACTCACAATCCTATTCTCTATGTTTTAAATCAGTCATATAACTTTCCAGTGACTACTGAAACTCCTGACTTACAATGAAAAACAAATTCCTTTTGTATGATTGACTGCAGCAGTAAATAACCATAAACATAAAGCAGCAGCAGTAAATAACCATAAAAATAAAATAAAGCAGCAGGAAATTGCACATGTTCTATATATACTAGCAGCACATAAACATCTATAATCCCAATAGGGGCTATACCAATGGAATTGAAGACATGCTTTACCTGTAAAGAACAGACATAAATGCAGCAATAAATAAAATTCCAACATGGACGTTCTCTTATATCAATGGAATTGCAGCTGCTAAAGTGCTTTACCAAAGTTGGGGAAACTGCAGAACTAATCAACAAACGCACACTATGCACGCACACACTTCAAATAAAATAAAGCAGTAGAAAATAACCATAAAATAAAGCAGTGCAGCAGTAAATAACCTTCAAATAAAATAAAGCAGCAAATTGTGTCTGTTTTGTTAGCAGCATTCATCCCCCCACTGGGTTCTACCTCTACTCCCCTCCCTACAATGATGAAGCAACTGAGTCCTCAGAGATGCATTCCTCATCTGTTAAAGTGTCACACACATGTTGAGATACCTGAAATATATACTCACTCAATTCAGTCCTACTCACTTCCACAAAGGTCCTTATCTAAAATATATATATCACTTCCACGATCCACGAAGCAGTCCTCAATTCCACAAAGCAGCAGCAGCTTTGCAGCAGTACCCAGGCCATAAATAAATGTCCTTCCCTTCCACTCGCAAGTTAACTTAAGCAGAGCAGTCCTTCCATCCCGCTCAGCACTCACAAATCCTTTCAAACAGTGCAGCCAGCTGGAAATGTGTCCATGTGAATTCAAGCTCAATTCCGACAGACTGATGGAGCTGAAGTACTTGTGCACATGATGACATTAGCTCAATAAGCAGGAGAAAATAAAATTAAAAAAAAAAGCTGGAAATTCGGAAATGAAGGGGTGCCACTCCAGAATTGTGGAACCCCATTATTTGACCCTAAAACTGGGTAAAAAATGAGTATTTCAGTACAGTTGGGAGGTATGAGGATGGGTTCCCAGAGAATTTTGAACTATGTAATTCAAATGCAGCCCAGTAATATCAGACTGCAGCCCACAATGATTTGCTAGTAATATTACAGACAACCACAACTGGGCAAGTAACTTACATATATGGAGGTCTTGCTAAAAGCAAGTGTTGCAATCACACGCATTCCAGATAACTACCATGACATGACACATGACTTGGCTGTTGTCCAATAGGTTGACATAATAGTTAATGTACCCCCAACCTTGTTCTAGGACACACCAAGCATGTTGCCTTTTACTCTTCTAATAATACCTTTGGCTAGCATACTTACCTTAAACACATACCTTAATTTCCAGTGGTATGAGTTCCCTCTATCTGGCCCTGGCTGTTCATCAAGGCTGCCATAGGTCCCACAGTTACTGTTAAGTGTTGTCGTCCTGGACAGTCTTCAGACTCTCTGATTATGTCTACAGCAGCAACACCAGCAGGTTCAGCTCATAGCACACATATCTGTATGCAAAAAGTAGTTGCTAGAAACATTCTCTCTCTGTGATGACATAGTATCTTACCCCAGTAATTTTCACCCCGGCATATAAGAAAGGAGGTGGAATCTATATTGAGGCCTTATATCTTGCAGAGTAGTTGCATGGGATTGGCTGATTATACTGCAAATCAGATGTGTAGGCTGCATGTAGCATTTCTGAACCACAGACAGGGTCAGAGGCAATCACCTGCTAATGAGAACCATTTTACAAAGGCAAACTTCTAGCTAGGGGAACCATTGCATATGACAGTTAGTTTGTATGTTTAACTCATTGTCACACTATTTGTATATCTGTGTCTTTCAACAGAGGAGTGTTGTACTCCATAGGTTCATAGGTTCATAGGTAGGCACTAGGCTATCGGCCCAAGGGCCTAGGTAACCATAGCCAACAAGATTCCCTGGCTTACGCCACCCAAGAAAGATATTTTCCTGTGCCCCTGTCGACCAGAGCCACATAAGTGATCCCTGGGGTGTATTTCCTATTTCCCATCCACTCAAAGATTTTTCTTGAAGAGTGCTAATGAGGACCTCTGCCTGCCATAGATGGGTAGCTTGTTCCAGAGTATGGGAAGTCTCTGGGACAGGAATCTATCCCACCAGCATGCCTGTTTATTGTGGTGACAAGGTTTAGGTCCCTAGAGTGTGTAGCTCAGAGGTATTGGGGATTCTTTAGGTATAACATCTCCAACAGCTCTTGGTCTGGCATGGCTTTATATGTTAGTCTGAGATCACCTCAGAGTAGGCGATATGCTAGGGAGTAAAGCTGGAGTTTTTTGAGATGGTCAGTGTAGGGCATCTGTTTGAGGCCAGTAATCCTCTTTGTGAGGTACTTCTGTGGCCTTTCCAGCTGCTGCAGATGTCTTGTGAGGTACATTCTATCAAGTATGTAATCATTTTGTTTCCAGCATGATGCATATGTTTGAATACACTTAGGGAGAATGTGGATTACATCAATAAGCCTTTGCTACAACTGTACTGATGACATGTAATGGATCTCCAGCAGTGTTACATGTACAGCGGATGTAGAGTACAGCAAGTGTATAATGCTGTCTGATAACTAGGTACACAGGTCTTCTGACTACTTTCTTTGATAGCAATTGTAATAGTACACTGCTATTTTGTTGGCACTGCTATTTATACATATTATATCGGGGGTTATCTTTCCTGCTATGGGGCACACTACAGTGGACTCCCATGTTGGGTGTACGATCATATGTAAGTATTTGTCATGGCACAAGCAGGAATAGGTCACTATTGCTACTATCTTGGTTGTGTCCACACCCTTTGTATATTTGGCACACTGTTGCATATGAGATGTGTAATCAAGCAGTAAATATTGATAGCCTTTCTTTATTGCTCTATCTGTACATACTGTACTCCTTTGTATGTGATCGTGACATGTGCTTTCATTTGTTTGTATTTCAGAAAATATGCAAGCATGTCACAGGACACCATTTACTGAGGCAGAAAATGACCTCATCCTTGAGGCTTTGCACCAGCATTACCAGGTCCTGCTACTAGACAAAGCCCAAATAGGCCAGAGCGTGCAGCCCTGTGGGATGAACTGGTGCAAAACATCAGTGCCATGGGTCACTAGAATTGTTCCTATGAGCAGATGTGACACCGTGCAATGGATATGATAAATTCTGCATGGGAACATGCAGCTGATGCTGCCAGGGATCATCAGGTCACTTGTGGTGGGTCTGCAGCAGAAAAGCCTCTCTCCGCCACAGAAGAATTCCTGGCAAACCTTGCAACACAAGACAGCTCCCAGGCATCCATCACCCAATATGTCATGGATGTGGGTGCCACCGTTTCCACTCAAATGGAGCATCCAGGTATGCTTAGTTAGATCACCATTGGAATACTGTTACATTCAGGGTGTCAAGGTATATATACTTTTACATAGGTGTCAGGTATTTGATGGGGGGAGGCAGTTAACTGCAGTTTTAAGCTCATGTAGAGATTGTGATCCATATACCTGTTAACATAGCAGCTACTGTAAATGTGAGATATGTGGATGTATTACCCCTGTTATACTGCAAAATGTGGATGCTTTTGCCATTACCACTCCTTCAATTATTTTCAGGACCATCAGGAATTGGAAGAGGCTGAGCTTCTGCTGCTGGCAAGCACAAAACCGTTTTCTCAGAGATGTAGATATAGTCCAATGTATGCGCTAAAGTTTCATTCCAGGCCTGGTCCCTGGATTGATGTACTGTCTACATGATTGACAATGTTTTGGGAGATGAAACATTTAGAAGCAGGGGCCTGGGAGATGAACTATTTACAGTTTCCCTGTGTCCATTAGAGAGATAGCTACCAAAACAGGGATGACTGACCTGTTTCCCATCCAGTTGTGTAACTTGCACTTGATTTATGTTAGGGCAGAACTCTATTTCACATGGATGGTGAGCCTGTTCCATATAGGGTGTAGTCTCTGGGATACATACCCATCTCTTCAGCACTTCCTATTTATACCACAGGCAAGGTGAAGGTCTGTAGAACAGGTAATTCTGGTACTAGTTGTTTCCTGGATATGCAGGAGGTCCACAGTGGGGTCTGACAATGTCCTGTATGGCAGGTATACAGCTCCCTTCCAAAGGCTGTAGGACACAGAATACAGGGATAGGACCTTGACAAGGTCTGCACAGGACATTTTATGTACACCCTGTATTTGTTTAGTGAAGAACCTCTGTGGATGTTCCAGTTGATGGATATGCCTGGTTAGGTACATACCAAAGGTGGCATTGGACAAAATGATAGGTCTGATGAATGCTGAACAGAATGGAACAATGAATTCCTTTGGCCTACATGCCATACCTTTGTTTATAAGTTGCAAAACATAGAATGATTTCCCCAATACTGTAGACATGTGACAGTGAAAGGCTAGATTACTATGTATGTGTGACTCTAATTCCCTGACTAATAGGTCAGCTGTTAGAGGTGTGCTGTTAATATGATAGTTACCAGAGGTAGATGACTTCCAACAGCATGGTATTGTGCATTCCTTGGCATTTAGTGTTACTCCATGGCTATGACACCCATGGTATGTCTGTGTCAGCTCCTCAAGGAGAACATTTGTGTCAGTGTGGGATTCAATGACAGCTCCTAATTTACAATCATTTACAAATTTAGTCAGCCAGAGACCACTGACAGTGGCCTTGACTTCAGACAAGTAAATGCTTAAAAGAAGTAGTCTGAGGAATGATTCATAAGGGAGTCCACTTGTGACTGGCCAGTTTGTAGAGGTGTACACCACAATGTTAACTTCCTGGGTCCTGTCTATGAGCCACATGACTATCCTCTGGCTGACATACTAGTTTGCACCTAACCTCTTGAGTTTGTCAACAATACCTGAGGAAGGTATACTGTCACATACCTTGTCGGGCAATGGTAGGCTTTGCGAACCATTTTCCCTCATCAATTGCTTTGGTGACCTTCTCAAATAGGTGCACAAGGTTGGGTAGGCATGATCTGCCCTTGACAAAACCAAACTGGGCTTGGCCCAGTGTCTGCAGGTGTACTACATCTCTAGTGATCATGTTCATGATAATTCATTTTATAGCTTTACATAGCAGACTAGTGAGACTTCTAGGTCTGTAGTCTTCAGGGTCTGTAGATGGCCCATCTTTGTGCAGAGGGATGACTGCTGCTGTTCTCCAGTCATGAGTCACAAAGCCTGTTTGGTAGCTACAGTGAAATAGTAATTCCAGAGGTCCTGAATGGTCATGTTTAGAAGGCATGCTGGGAGATTATCTGAGCCCATTGATGCAGTGTACTTGATCTTAGAGAGAGAGAGCATTATGAACCTGCTCCCTAGTGATAGTAGGGCTACTTATATTTGATGGTATTTCCTGAGTGAAGGTTAAGCGGGAGAGAGGGATAAAGCTGTGGCTCAATTTATTAGCCAGGAGGTTTGCTATATGTTCTACCTCATTATAGATGGTTCCATTTACAATGAGATATATACACAAATGTGTCTTGCCTTTGAGGTTGTGGATATAGCTAAAGTATACTTTGTGGTTGTTCTTGGCCTGGGATCATGAATTTACCTCAAATCTGGCTTTGGTAGATTTAATTTGCCCTCTGATTTTTTTTGTTTACTTTGAGGAGAGTGCTTTTATCCTGCTGTATGCTGCACCTCCTATGTTTTGCTGTGAGTTTCTTCCTTCTGTAATACAGCCTATTGATTCTGTGATTCCACCAGGGTGGCTTTATTTTGAGTTAGTTCTGTATTTCTCTCTGGTGGGTACAGCTGCCTCTATGCAGCTATTAACACGCTCATACAGGGTTTCTGTGAGCAGTTCTGCGTAGGCCACTGTGTTGTCAGTGTTTATGAGGGCTTGAGATTTGGCCGGTTTATCACCTAATAGCTGGAGAATAGCCTTAGAGTAGTCCCTGAATATTACATGTCTAGCTGGGGGTCCATGTTTTATTTTTCCTTCAAAGGAGACCAATTTACAAAGACATGCTTCTGGAGTATTTCACCTGGGCCTCTACTGAAAATTGACTCGTTCCATGTAAACAAATGTTAAGTAAATAATCGTGTTCGGACCTTACCAGGGAAGACATTACAGTATGGGGGTGGTGAATCACTCTCCCATATTGGTGAGGATCAGATCTAGTATGGTTGCACCCCTGGTTGGTGTATTGGATATCTAGTCCAGGGAGTTTGTGTTTACAAAAGCCAGGACTCTCTGTGCCTGTATGTTTGTTGTCATTTAGGATTCACAGGTAATAGTGGGATAATGAAAGTCACCCATGAATATGGTATTGGGTTGTATGGTTAGTGTTTTTAATAAGTTTACATACATTACAGGGTTGTCCTGGGTCATGCTCAAGTGCATTATCCTGTTTGACTAACCTTGATGTATCTTTAGTTTTATGTGCATAGAGACACCTCCAACTTTAGTCCCATCCTGTGAATTAGCTGGTCTAAATGTGTGGAAGGCATAATAACCTTATAATGTTGGTGTGCTCTTCATGGATTTAAGTCATGTGTCAGTAACCACACAGATGTCTTCCCAAAGTTCAAATAAGTATCTCTAAGTATAGTCTAGGGAAGTATGTTCCAGGTCATGTACTCTCACATGGACTATGACTGAGTCATATCATAGGAAGTTATTAGGTTAATGGCCCTAGGACCATTACAATCCTAGCCAAGTTCTACCCTTATTTCCATGATCAGTACCAATTTCCCTGGTCCAAGAGGGACACAGGTGGTAACTACAGGGTGAATTTATGGTTACATATCCAATGAATTTATGGTTACACATCCAATCATCCACATTGCATTTGAAGAGGGCCAATGAGGTGTTCTGTTTGTCATGAAGTGGGAGTCCATTCCAAAGGTGTGGTAACCTCTGGGAGACAAATCCGACCCTCCAGCATGTTTTATTACTGTCACATACCAGGTTAAGGTGTTTAGAGTGCGTAACCTGTTTACCATTTGTTTTGCGGATATGTAGCATTTCCAATAAAGCCTGGTCAATGTATGCCTTGTATGCAAGGCATAAATCACCTCCGAGCAGTCTGTAAGAAACAGAATAAAGTGACAGTGATTTTAGACAATCCACATAGGACAGATGCTGTAGACCCTTGTGGTCTCTCCAATGTAGGTGCTTGGAAAGGTACATACCAAAAGGGGGATTGTATTCCATTACTGCCCTGATGAGGGGAGTGTACAGACAGGTTATAACTTCTTTTATTTTCTGGATGCAGTAGCCTTACTTATAAGATGACCAACACAGAATGCCCTTCTTACCACTGTAGAGACATGGTGATCAAATGTAAGGTTACTATCAACCTATGTGCTCAGGTCTCTCACCAGTGGCTGCATACTTAGGGTTTTGTTATTGATGTGGTAGTTAGCAGGAACATTGCACGTACTGAGAGGGATGATAATGCATTGTTTTGCATTGAAGTTGAGGCCATGACATTAGCATCCATCATTTGTGTGTGTGAGACCTTCTTATTAGATGTTGACATTGTTTGGAAATTCTATGACCACTCTCAGCTTGCATTTATCAGCAAACTTTGTCAACCACAGACCTTTAGTTTTAGCTTGTACTTTGGAGGACTAGATTCCAAACAGCAGAGGTGCCAGGACAGATCCCTGTGGAACACCACTGGTTACAGGTCTGTTGTTGGAGGTGGATTGCCCTATTTTGACTATATGGGTTCTATCAGTGAGCCAGTTAGTGACCCATTTAACAATGTAAGGATTGTTACTTAGCTAGATGAATTTGTCAATGATGCCTGAGTAGGGCATAGTGTCAGATTCCTTGACTAAGTCTAGGTAGATTGTATGCTCAGATTTCCCCTTATCCAGGGTCTTGGTGACTGTCCAAAAAGTCCACAATCCTTCAAAGGCATTATTCACCTTTGACCTATCCAAACTGAGTAGGGACAAGTGTTTGGAGCTTACCTATATCTTTGTTGATAAGTTCTATGATGATTTACTCCATGACCTTGCAGTTAAGGCTAGTCAGGCTAATAGGTCTATGGTTCCTGGGGTCAGTGGAAGCCCCACCATTATTCAAGGGAATAATCATGGCAGTTTTCCATTCATCTGTGATGAAGCCAGTGCTTAGACTATGATTGAAAATAGCACCCAATGGTGTTGCAAATTCTTGTTGGAGCCCACGTAGGATGCAGCCTTGGATGTTATCAGGTTCCACAGATGCTGTGTTTTTGGCCTTACAGAGGGTGTTTACAACTTGCTGTTTAGAGATACAAGGTAGGGGACAGGTAGTAGGGATGCCATGGAGTATGTGTGTCAGGGACAGGGGAGTGAAGTTTTCACCGAACCTGTCAGCTATCAGGTTAGCTATGTCAACAGGCTCAGTATATGTGGTATCATTAACTTCCAGTTTGGCAGAAATCTGGCCCTGTCCTTTTAGGTAATGGATATAACTAAAGAGGGCCTTATGGTTGTCCTTAATTGATGAATCTAATTTGGATTCATGGTTTGCTTTTGAGGACTTTACAAGAAGTCTTATTGGCTTGTTTAAGCTGAGTAGAGAATATTTCCAGTTTAGGCCTCAATCCCTCTTACTCCTAGAAAACAATTTCTTCCTCTTATTGTAAAGCCTGATAATGGCAGTTGTCCACCAGGCAGCTTTACTCTTCCTTGAGGAGCTTGTTTTGATCCTATCAGGTATGGCCGAGTAATGCAGTTAAAAAGGTGTTTGTATAAAGCATTAGTGTAGAACTCTACATAGTTGCTAGTTCCATCTGAGGGGGAGGTGCAGTACAGCTTCTTATATCATCCCATAAGAAGTAATGATGTGCTTTAGGGAAGTGTTTTAGTTTCTTTGCTGCTGGGTGGTGGTATGATAGTTGCTTCCAATGAGATTGATTTGTGGTCATATTTCACTATGGAAGACCTCACATTGGGGGTATTAGATTGCCCCCATATTGGTAAGCACTAGATCCAGGATGTTGGCATATCATGGGGGGGGGGTGTCAACTAGCAAGTCCAGTTCATTGGAGTTAATGAAGTGGAGGAACCTTTGAGAAAGTGAATTACAGCAACAGTAATTTACCTGGTCAATGGATGGGTAGTTAAAGTTGTCCAAAGCCAGGGTGTTAGGATGTATCTCGATAGATTCAAGTAGATCCAATAAGGCAGGGTGGTTGCCCTGATTCACAGAGGGGGTCCTGTAGCTGGCAATGACTTGAATAGGTGTCCTACCAACAGTTAATTGCACCTAAAGTATCTCCAGGGAATCATACTGTTTAACCAATAAGAAGGTGTATTTATCTGTAATGAATGTTGATACACCGCCTCCTTTAGTTTTCATGCCTTCAGTTTGTGGTCTGAACATATGGAAGGAGGTGTAGCCCAATATGGTTGGCGTGCTCTCCAGAGCCTTTAACCAGGTCTTTGTGACTGCATAAGAGTGTAAGTCTTCCAAGGTGAGGACTGCTACCAGTGAGTGTACTTTCATGTTAAGACCCCTAGCATTTAGCAGCATAACCTTGATGTTGTTTTTATATGGAGTTTTCATGTCTGGAATTTTGTCCTTGAGACACTGCTTAAAAAGGGCACTGTGGGGATGGCAAGAGCCTTGGCCAGCAGCCAAAATCCCAGGGGTGGCAGATGAAAACTATATCTGGCAAAGCATTGAGGTCTGTCAATCATGTAATTCCAGGCTGACAATTACTGGATCCCCTCAGAATGACACCAGAAACTAAGTCAATTATTGAAGTCAATAATTTTCTGTTTATTTTGAGGCATCATCCTAGGTGAAGGTAAAATGCTGCTTAAGGCTAGGGACATACCTGCCAGAGACACATAGTCCAAGAGCTCAGTCATGTCTCTCTCTCTTCATATAGTCCAGAGAGGTACGTCTCAAGTTGTTCACATCAACATGGGCTATGATGGAGATATAACAGTGCCTGTTGTTGACAGACCTGAGTGCATGTGTGATGTGGCAGATCCTGGCACTTGACATACAACTGACTATGACCTTCTCCTTATTCAGCCTGGTGAGAGGGACATGTGTGTGTTTTACAGTGGAATCAGCTATGACTATTATGTTTTGTTTAGTGTTTTGCTTTTAGGACTTGACAGGGGAGGCACTGGTGTGAGAGATATTATGTGTGTTGTTTTCTGCAGTGGACAATATGTAATGTGCAATGTGCTTTTGTGTTTGAGAGGTTTCTGGTGTTTATGTACATTTCTGGTGAGGACCTCTGCATATATAGGTATGTGTGATGTGGGTTTGTGTGAAGTGGGAGGTGAGGTATGTAGGGAGACAACCTGCAAATTGTCATATATGCTAACTGGTGTGCAAAAAAGCATGGATTCCAGGCTGTTGCATCTCTGAGATGTTGAATCTGTGTTACTTGTGGTCCAATGACATGAGTGCATGCATAATGTGGCAGGTCCTAGTTCGTCATAAGCAATTGACCGTCCCTTTCTCCTTACTCAGACTGGTGAGAGGGATATCAGTATGTCTCACAATGGAGTCTGTAATGACTAGAATGTTGGATTGTGGTGGCTTGCCTTATGGGCTTATATGTTGAGCCTCCATGAGATGTAGATCTATGTGTTGATATGTGTGTACAGAGTGCATTTGGGGCTGCTGAGGGTATTTGTTATCTGTACTTTGTCTATGAGGTATTTGTGATTTATGAAGGTTACATTTCAGTGCCTCAGCATATGTCTGCTTTGAATTGTGTGTGATGGGTGTGGCATGTGTACTACTGACTGCTTTAAGAGTACTTTCATGTGAGACCTTTGCCTCCAGTGACATTGTGTAAATACATCTCTCACATACCATATCAGTTTGTTTGAGAATGAACTGGCTGCTAGCAAACATGAGGCCCTAGGATGCTGATATCCACCAAGGTGGTTACATTCACAGTGGGAAAGTTCATATCCATGGCAGCAGACCCTTTTTTATTGATTAAACAGCTGTATTGAGAATATCAACCATGAGGACAGTGCTTGTCACTGCAGGCTAGTTGTCCTGTGTGCAGCTCGGTACTGAAGTACATTCCATCATGCTTTCCCAGAAAAATGTCAATCAGTGCATCTGAGTCTGTACAGAGCACTGCTAAACACTGGAGGGGTAACTAATACATACAGGAAAGACAACAAAAAGGATCCACCAAAAGCAGTTTATTACAAACTTTCTCTCTCTGACGTCTCGGCCTGAGCCTTCAAGGAGTACAAATGAAATAAAAAACTACACACATATATATACTACAATAATTAATTACTTAAGCCAATTATACAATTAACAATGTAAAACACCCAAATTCAATTTAACAGCATTCTCCAGTTAAAATCTTCATTTAGACCATCAGGAAACAGGGTTTTAAATTTCAAAATATATACAGCTTCTTTTTGCAACAACAGTTGCTTTATATTCAGGCTGTTATATTTATGATCCTGTATCTGCTCTAACACTGTTGCTTGTAGTAAATTAAAATCACCATTATGAAATAATAAAAAATGCATGGCTACAGGACTTTCTTCTTTTTTATTAATAATGTCTCTGATGTGTTCTAATAAAATTCCTTTCAGAGTTAATAATTCTTTTCATTGTAATTCTGAAAGAATTATTTATGCCCTTTGTTGTCCATGTAAAAAGTTTTATATTGGAGAAACTAAGAGAGCCTTCAAAGTAAGGCTCTTAGAACACATCAGAGACATTATTAATAAAAAAGATTTCATTTGTACTCCTTGAAGGCTCAGGCCGAGACGTCAGAGAGAGAAAGTTTGTAATAAACTGCTTTTGGTGGATCCTTTTTGTTGTCTTTCCTGTTGGTGTGCTCTTGGTTGTGTTACTGATGTCCACGGATCCTCTTCTTCAACTTCCACGAGTTTTTAGAGATACTATGGATGGCAGTCAGCTATCCTTGGACAATTTCATTACCAATTCCACTGATAGAGGTGAGCGTTTACCTTTGAATAGAAACTCTATGGATAAGAATATACCTACATGGGAGCAATGGGAACATGATCGGAAAAAACGCTTCCCTAACCCATTTTCATCTGTGGGAAGAAAGACTCCCTTATCTATTAATGCTGAACATAAATTACTGTTCGAGAATTTAGAGAAAAAAATGTGGAAAGAAACAGCAACCTTTTTAAATGTTTGCGGACTGCAGAGATATATTGATACAGAAATCATGCCGAGAGGCTTAAGGGTGTTTAAAGATCCTACTACACCCTTTGATCTTACAGCAGATACTGAACTTGCCTTTCATAAACGGTGGGTCTCCGCAGCTCATAATTGTGTCACGGAATGGCTCCATATTTTAGTAGAACGTGACCAATTGAAACAAAAAGAATTATGTACTGACATTAAAAAATTGTGTGCTGACATTTCTAAATGTGTTCCTTCTTCCATACTAGACGATTTTCTGGTTCAAACTCATGACAAGCTTAAGGAGTTTGAATTAACTTTAATAGAACGCAAGAAGGGCAAACTCATTAGAGATCTACGGGACTATGAAATGAATAAAGCATTCTTCACCAGGGCCAATCGCAACAGAGGATGTAAACGTGTAAGATTTCAAGAAGATTCAAGCACAACGCATCATCATAGCTCGTCAGCGTCTGCTTCTGAGGGTGACTTTACTTCTTGCGAGGAAGAATATGGAGATTCTGACTATCCTGTTCTACCGGCAGCTCAACAACCGGGCAGATTTCGTCAGACTTTTCGCTCAGAATTTCATCAGCCCTCTAGAGGTGCCCAGGGACAGAAACGTCAACGCGAACATATGCAATATACAACGCATGAACAGTACGGACAGGGGGGCCATAAAAGAGGTAAATGGTAGCCCTGTTCGTCATGATACCAGTGATTATGTTGTCAATTTATCTAAGTACATATTTAATGAAAATGAACTTGCAGTTTTGAATTTAGGTTTAAAATTCATACCCACAGTTGTTTCTAGGCTATATGATCTGCAAACTGATGTGTATAAGTTTGGAAGAAAATTGCACCTTAAGCATTTCTTTAGCCAGAGTAATAACAAGTTTAAGGATAATCTTGATGAATGTTCCTTTACCTCATCTGATAGATTTTATTCATGCAATTCTGATGAGATGGTAAATGCCTATTTTAAGCTCAACACTAACAATGTGCCCTCTAACAGTCATTTTACACCTAATGTTTTTAATGTTAAAATGGTTAATCATTCAATTGAAACAGCATTTGATACTTTTATGTGCAATAAGAAGAATATTAAGTATAATATGAAATATAAAGAATGGCAAATTCTGATTACTTTAAGTAATAGGGATGACATAATTTTTAAACCAGCTGACAAAGGCAATAAACTTGTAGTTCTTGATCCTGTTGATCATTTTAACATGTGTATGCAACATCTTAATGATATTAATACGTATGAGAGAGTGGATATTGAATGTTATAATGCTTCTATTTTAGAATATAAAAACCTTATACATAAAGGCTTGAGGTTAGGATATTTTGCAACTAGTGATGTTAAAAATAAATTTCAGGTTGATGATTGTGACATGGCTTATTTTTATTGCCTGCCCAAAATACATAAAGATTTATTGAAACCCTATGGTAGACCTATTGTTTCAGGTCGCAAATATTTTCTTCATAACTTGGGCATTTTCTTACATAACTTTTTGTCACCTTATGTTAAGGCATTACCTTCCTTTTTGATTGATGTGTTTGATTTTCTTGAGAAAATTAGTAATGTTAAATGGAATAACAATATGTACTGGGTTACTATCGATGTAAAAAGCCTTTATACAAACATTAGTCACAATTTTGGCATTGAGGCCATTAGACTGTTTTTGGGTGATTCCCCTGTAACTGAATTTATAGTTGAATTAACTCAGTTTTCTTTAACAAATAATTTTTTTGAATTTAATAACATGTTATTTCGTCAAAAACAGGGCACTGCAATGGGGGCGGCTTTCACCCCTATGTATGCAAACCTAGCTATGGGACTGTTCGAACTAGAATATATATATAGACATGAATTTTTTCATAAACATGTCATTAAATACTTTCGATATGTAGATGATTTAATTTTTTTGGTAGAAGGTGAACAGTCCCTGGCCCATCAATTTTTTGTTGATTTAAATTCTAATAGATTTTGTTTAAAGTTTGATGGATTAAAGGTAGACACTTGTCTTCCTTTTCTTGATGTGATACTAGATATATCCAGCGGGTATAATCTAGTCACTTCAGTGAATAGGAAATTTGTAGGAGCTACTCAATATGTACATAGCTCCAGTGGGCATCCCCCACATACCATCAATTCTTTACCATACAGTGAAATGTTGCGTATTTCTAGACTTTGTAACAATAAAGAAACATTTTACAGGGAATTGGATTTGTTATTGTATTCATTTTCTAAAAGAGGCTATCAGAATAATATATTAGAGGACAGTTATATAAAATTTAGTGGAAATATAAAAAATAAACACAGATATAATAGATTATGTAACAAACTTGATAATTTAACAACTATGAACAACAGGTCAGAGGACAAAGAGACTATGTACTTTGTTACTACGTATGGGTGTTTTACCACTGAATTTATTAAAATAATTTCTCAATTTTGGAATTACTTATGTTCTTTAAGTAATGTTAGAACATGGTTAAATGTGGACTTAAAATTCTCAGGACTTCAGCATATACATTACCTGGGTTAAATGAATTTGTCTCAATTAAGAGTGTTTTAAAGCTAAAGGCATTGTGTAGGTGACGCAATAATTAATATATAGTTTGATATTTTCATATCTTTTATGTTTACACTTTTTATAGCAGTATTTGTTTACTTAATAAATGTAGGTATATTGTCATCTGATTTCAATAACTTGAAAAGGATTTTACATGTTATCGGGGCATGTTTTACGAATATTATGTACATATAAAAGTTTGGGATTATTTATATTCCTAATTTTTATTTATTATCTTTTTATTTACTTTTTCTAGAAATAGAATTAGTATGAGTGTGAACGAATGTCTAATGTGTTCAGAAATGTTTGTATTGTTCCCTGTGGTGACTTTTACTAATGCACTTTCTTTTTAAAATGGTTTTAGTAATGGATAGGACAATAATCACTTAATTATTTTATTACTTTATTATATAATGGGTTAGTTAATCATTAATTATTTATGTATAAATAGGAGATACTTGTGTAATTGTAATCTTGTCTGATGAAGGTGAGACATTGATCCCACCGAAAGCGCTTACAACATTAAAGTTATCATCTACTTTGGCTGTTTGGTTTTGTGGAAGCTATTACCTCTCGCTACGCTTGTGATTTGTGCTTTTAGCTGGTTTGTTATTCTGGTGTTTGTTTTTGGTCTTCATGGCAAGCGGAAGCGAAGGAAGCTCGCAATCACTGTTTTCGCAGCAGAACAACACTGTTTCTGATTCTGCTAATGGTTCCTCAGAGGCCAATGCCATCGGGAACTTAACTGTATTAGTTAACATGTTGCTTGGGAGACTGGAGGCTCTATCCCAGAAACTTGAAGGTGCTAGTAGGACTCAGGAGAGTCCTACTCTTCCTAGATTCACAGCTGAGTCACCTATTTCCGATTTGGGTAGCAGGCAGAGGGAATCGCAGCCTGTTACACACAGTGGAAGCTTTCATGGAGGACAGCAGGAAGGGAACACAATGCCTTTGCCTTTGCATACGCACAGTAATGGTGCAACCAATTTACAGCAGCCGGATACTGGTATACCTGCTATGACTAATTTTCTTAACGCAAAGGATTTTTTTTGTGGATACACCGAATGAGGAAGGCAGGCTGGATGCTGAACCAACCACGAGTAATTTAACTGTTATGCTGAATAACTTTGATCAAAAACTATTCAAGTATCGCAAGTTACGGCTTGAAGTAGTTTATTTTCATTAGTGTATTTCTAAAAAAAATTATACCTAAGGGGTTCCGGCATTGGAGATATCCAGTTGGCTTGATAGATAATTCTACCTTTCATCTTGAACTTTTGGCCTTGTGCAATAGACAAGGATTTGACTTTCTGAATACCCTAATTAATTTTTATAACGGTGAAATTGTTAGTCTTAAAATAGATCTTGAGATAATGGAATATACCATATGTAGAGATTCTAGTTTTGCTCAATATAGGTATGATTACAGTAGAATTTACACTAGTACTGATGCTACAATGAATAAATTGTTGATTAATAATAAGAAGAAAATTGATAGGGATGTATTTGACTATAACAAAGCATATCCCCCTCCCCCTTTGGTATCACACATGAATGTACCTCAAGGCACTCTTAATCCAAGAATTGAACCTGTTTCCAATAATAATAACACAAGTATTACTGCAGAGATCACTCGTGTTACACCTGTTCATAGAAGTGAGAGAATTAGGAACAACAATTTTCAACAACAAGGTTCTGATCAAGTAGGGGCCAGCAATAGGGGCCATTATGACCATGACAATAATCAGGGTTTTCAATCGGTCAATGGCCCAGGATAAAACAACCGGAACAATCAAAGGAATCAGGGACAGAGGGCGAATCGGAGGAACAGGAGAAGGAGATGATTGAATTAGTACCTGGTGGTCCACATATTTTGTTCAGCTCGCAAGGGGACTTTAAAATTTTTAATTATACTGTATTGGCAATTGAACAGAACATGGTCAATTTTTTTGCCAAAGGTCTTTCTTTTGTCCTGAGTCAAAGAGCAAATGTAGTAAAGACTATTGTGGACCTTAAATTATATGTGCGTAAGTTGAATTTAGCAGTGTTGATGGGTGTCAATTCATCTTTAACTAACACCTTGAGAGTGTCTAGTATTTTTAACTCCCCTTTGCGACCTACTCTTAGCATGTCTGAGAAAATGTGCAAAGTGAATTTAAGAAGGTTGTGGGATAAGCATGACAGTAGGCAAACCTGGGTCACCAACATTAGTGAAGAGGAAAAAGATTTCATTGAGCTACTGAACCAATGCAACATTAGAATTATGCAACCTGATAAGGGAGGGGGTCTTGTGTTTATGGACCAAATTGCATATGAAGACAAGATGCGTAACTATCTTAGCTGGAATGTTTACACCCTGACTAGTGTTAATGAGGTTAACAAAGCCTATCGAAAAGTTATAGGTGTCCTGGATGATTTGTTTTTGGAAGGGTCCATAGACATAGACACGTTCCAATACTTGTCGATGTCAGCTCCCAAAATCCCGACAATATTTGGCACTCCGAAGTTACACAAAAGTCTGCTTGATCCACCATTTAGACCTATTGTGGATGGTAGGGGCTCTATTATGTATGCATGTGCTAAACTTATTGATAATTTTTTTAAGCCTTTTATTAGTAATGAGACGCAGGTATGTCGGGATTCATGGAGTTTTTTGGAAAACATTAATAAATTGGAATATAGTGACAGCAACACTTTCTTGACTATTGATGTTAAGGATTTGTATACAGTCATTCCTCAGACCACAGGTATTGAATAGACAAGGGAGTTTATGCTTTCCAAAAAAGCTGATGACAACAAGGTTTGTTTGGTTGAAACATTGTTGGACTTGGTGTTATCTAACAACTACATTATGTTCAATAAAGAAATCTTACAAAACACAGGGGTAGCCATGGGGTCACCCTGTGGTGCAAGCTTTGCCAATAGTGTCATGGCTTATTGGGAACACAACCATTTATTTATTAACAGATTGTTGCAAGATAAGGTTTTATGGTACACTAGATACCAGGACAATATGTGCCTGGTATGGAAGGGGGAGGTGGAATCAATACAGGAGTTTATACGTAGCATCACAGCAACGACTGATTTTCTTGAATTTACGTATAACATAGGCACTGAGTATATCACATATTTAGATGTGAAGGTAACCAAAGATATGATTAAGAGACAATATAAAGCTTCTAATTACAGAAAACCCACCTATTCTAATGCATTCTTGCATTATTCAAGTGATCACCCATACCATCAGAAAAAGGCCGTAGTTAAAGGCCAATTGGTAAGGGCTGCAAGAATGGTTACTGATGACATTGATTTTTACGAAGAATGTGAGAGATTAAAAGCCATGTTTTTAGGAAGAGGGTATCCTCATAAGCTCTTAACTGAAGTCACCCTCGAGGTCCAGGCAAAGAGGGGGTCAGAGCACTTTAAACCAATTCTTATAGGTGGATGCTGTAATGATAGGAATAATGCCTCCATTCATGTTGAATTACAGGAGGGTGATACGACAAACAGGAGAAATGATTGTCAATATTTGAATTTTATGTGTACCTTTTCCCTTGATTTTAAAAGAATCAAAGAAATTTTTATTAAAAACTGGGTAGTCATATTGGAGGATCAGTCTATTTGTAACACGTTAGGCATCAGACCTGGGTTCAGATATAGGAGAGGGATGAACCTTAAAAATTTGATTGAAAATAATAATAACAAGTTGATTAAATGCCCACAGCGGGCATCATTGGGTATGAGGAAATGTGGCTTCTGCCCTCAATGTAAGTTTATCAAAGTAAGTTGTACTGTGATGATCAATAATCGAATGTATAGAATAAATGGTAGATTTAACTGTGATTCTAGAGCTGTAGTCTATGTGGCATGTTGTGACTCATGCCCCTCGTTCTATATAGGGAAAA
This sequence comes from Protopterus annectens, assembly GCF_019279795.1. Lineage (NCBI taxonomy): Eukaryota > Metazoa > Chordata > Ceratodontiformes > Protopteridae > Protopterus > Protopterus annectens. Next base: position 1,068,409,417 of record NC_056726.1, on the reverse strand, counting down.
AGGAACAAAAACTGACACAAAGAATATATGAACATAATTATAGTATTGGTAGGGTTGATATAAACAATGCCCTTGTAAGACATGTTATCGAGCACTCAACCCATAAATTCAATTTTTCAGTATTGTATCAGATTCGCTCAGACCCTAGAGGGGGCCATGGCAATTATTGTTGGAGGAACAAGAACTTTTATGGCTGATTAGGACTTCAGCATATACATTACCTGGGTTAAATGAATTTGTCTCAAGAGTGTTTTAAAGCTAAAGGCATTGTGTAGGTGACGCAATAATTAATATATAGTTTGATATTTTCATATCTTTTATGTTTATACTTTTTATAACAGTATTTGTTTACTTAATAAATGTAGGTATATTGTCGTCTGATTTCAATAACTTGAAAAGGATTTTACATGTTATTGGGGCATGTTTTACAAATATTATGTACATATAAAAGTTTGGGATTATTTATATTCCTGATTTTTATTTATTATCTTTTTATTTACTTTTTCTAGAATTAGAATTAGTATGAGTGTGAACGAATGTCTAATGTGTTCAAAAATGTTTGTATTGTTCCCTGTGGTGACTTTTATTAATGCACTTTCTTTTTAAAATGGTTTTAGTAATGGTTTATAATGTTCAATATCAGGTGACACATGTTCAAGGTTCCTATGATGTGACAAGGGAACTGACCTGATGGTAAATAGGAGGACAGCTCTTGCATCAAAATATAATGTGCAATGTCTGGTAACATAGATGTCCACATTTCCTAGGGTGTGGCTAGATTAGTGACCTGATGTTGGTTAGGAGCACAGCTGCTGCATCTCAATATAATATTCACTGACACGTCACAAAGGTGTCCAAAGTTCCTATGATGGGAATAGGGTACTGACCTGATGGTGATTAGGAGCACAGCTGCTGCATCACAATATAATGAGCAATGTCAGGTGACATAAGTGTTCAAGGTTGCTATGATGTGACCAGTGTACTGACCTGATGGTGATTAAGGACACAGGTGCTGCATCACAATGTAATGTGTAATGTCAGGTGTCAAAGATGTCATAGGGTCCTATGATGTGACTAGGGTACTGACCTGATGGTGATTAGGAGAACAGCTGCTGCATCGCAATATAATGTTTAATGCCAGGTGACACAGTTGTCCAAGGTTCCTATGATGTGACTAGGGTACTGACCTGATGGTGATTAGGAGCACAGCTGCTGCATCACAATATAATGTTAAATGTAAGATGACAAAGGCGTCCAAGGTTCCCATGATGTGACTAGGAGGGTGACCTGTGATAAGGGTTACAGCTGCTGCATCACAATATAATGTTCAATGTCGCGTGACATAGATGTCCAAGGTTCCTACGATGTGACTATGGACCTGACCTGATGGTGATTAGCAGCACAGCTGTTGCCTCACAATATGATGCTCAATGTCAGGTGACATAGAAGTCCAAGGTTCCTATGATGTGACTAGGGTACTGACCTGATGGTGATTAGCAGCACAGCTGCCTCATCACAATGTAATGTTCATTGTCAGGTGACACAGGTATCCTAGGTTCCTATGATGTGACTAGGGTACGGACCTGATGGTGATGAAGAGCACAGCTGCTGCATCACAATATAATGTGCAATGTCAGGTGACATTGATGTCCAAGGTTCCTATGATGTGATGAGGGTACTGTCCTGATGGTGATAAGGGTCACAGCTGCTCATTCACGATATAATTTGTAATGTCATTTGACATAGATGTCCAAGGTTCCTACGATATGACTAAGGTACTGACCTAATGGTGATTAGGACACAGCTACTGCATCACAGTATAATGTGCGATGTCAGGTGACATAGATGTCCAAGGTTTTTATGATGTGACTAGGGTATTGACCTGATTGTGATTAAGAGCACAGCTGCTGCATCACAAAATAATGTGCAATTTCAGGTGAACTAGGCGTCCAATGTTCCTATGATGTGATTAGGGTACTGCCCTGATGGTGATTAGGAACACAGCTCATGCATCACAACATAATATGCAATGTCAGGTGACATAGATGTCCAAGGTTCCTATGATGTGACTAGGGTAGTGACCTGATGGTGATTAAGAGCACTGCTGCAGCATCAAAATATAATATGCAATGTCAGGTTACATAGATGTCCAAGGTTCCCATGATGTGACTAGTGTACTGACCTGATGGTAATTAGGAACACAGCTCCTGGATCACAATATAATGTGCAATATCAGGTGACATAGATGTCCAAGGTTCTTATGCTCTCAATAGGGCACTGACCATATGGTGATTAGGAGCACAGCTGCTGCATCACAATATAATGCTAAATGTCAGGTGAAATAGGTCTCCAAGGTTCCTGTCATGTGACTAGGGCTACTAACCTGATGGTGATTAGGATCACAGCTCAAACATCAAAATTTAATGTTCAATGTCAGGTGACACTGATGTCCAAGGTTCCTATGATGTGACGTGGGTACTGACTTGATGGTGATTAGGAGCACAGCGGCTGCATCACAATATAATGTTCATTGTCAGGTGACATAGATGTCCAAGGTTCCTATGATGTGATTTGGATACTGACCTGATGGTGATTAGGAACACAGCTACTGAGTCACAATATAATGTTCAATGTCAGGTGACATTGGTGTCCAAGGTTCCTATTATGTGACTTGTGTATTGACCTGATGGTGATTAGAAGCACAGCTCCTGCATCACAATATAACGTGCAATGTCAGTTGACATAGATGTCTAAGGTTCCTAGGTTGTGACTAGGGTACTGACCTGATTGTGATAAGGGTTACAGCTGCTGCATCACAATATAATAATCAATGTCAGGTGACATAGATGTCCAAGGTTCCTATGATGTGACTAGGGAACTGACCTGATAGTGATTAGGAGCACAACTGCTGCATCACAATATAATGTTCAATGTCACGTGACATAGATGTCCAAGGTTCCTACGATGTGACTATGGACCTGACCTGATGGTGATTAGCAGCACAGCTGTTGCCTCACAATATGATGCTCAATGTCAGGTGACATAGAAGTCCAAGGTTACTATGATGTGACTAGGGTACTGACCTGATGGTGATTAGGACACAGCTGCTGCATCACAGTATAATGTGCGATGTCAGGTGACATAGATATCCAAGGTTCCTATTATGTGACTAAGGTACTGACCTGATTGTGATTAGGAGCACAGCTGCTGCATCACAATATAATGTGCAATTTCAGGTGAACTAGGTGTCCAATGTTCCTATGATGTGATTAGGATACTGCCCTGATGGTGATTAGGAACACAGCTCTTGCATCACAACGTAATATGCAACTTCAGGTGACATAGCTGTCCAAGGTTCCTATGATGTGACTAGGGTAGTGACCTGATGGTGATTAAGAGCACTGCTGCAGCATCAAAATATAATGTGCAATGTCAGGTTACATAGATGTCCAAGGTTCCCATGATGTGACTAGTGTACTGACCTGTTGGTGATTAAGAGCACAGCTGCTGCATCACAATATAATGTTTAATGTCAGGTGACATAGGTGTCCAAGGTTCCTATGATGTGACTCGGATACTGACCTGTTGGTAATTAGGAACACAGCTCCTGTATCACAATATAATGTGCAATATCAGCTGACATAGATGTCCAAGGTTCCTATGCTCTCAATAGGGCACTGACCATATGGTGATTAGGAGCACAGCTGCTGCATCACAATATAATGCTCAATGTCAGGTGAAGTAGGTCTCCAAGGTTCCTGTCATGTGACTAGGGATACTGACCTGATGGTGATTAGGATCACAGCTCAAACATCAAAATTGAATGTTCAATGTCAGGTGACACCGATGTCCAAGGTTCCTATTATGTGACGTTGTTACTGACTTGATGGTGATTAGGAGCACAGCTGCTGCATCACAATATATTGTTCACTGTCAGGTGACATAGATGTCCAATGTTCCTTTGATGTGACTATGTTACTGACCTGATGGTGATTAGGAGCACAGCTGCTGCATCACAATATAATGTGCAATGTCATGTGAGATAGGTGCCCAAGATTCCTATGATGTCACTAGGATACTGAACTGATTGTGATTGGGAACACAGCTCCAGCATCACAATATAATGTTCAATGTCAAGTGACACAGATGGCCAAGGTTCCTATGATGTGATTGGAGTACTGACCTGATGGTGATTAGGAGAACAGCTGCTGCATCACATTATAATGTTCAATGTCAGGTGACACAAAAGTCCAAGGTTCCTATGATGTGACATGGGTACTGACCTGATGGTGACTAGGAGCACAGCTACTGCTTCACAGTATAAGAGTCAATGTCAGGTGACATAGATGTCCGGGGTTCCTATGATGTGTCTAGGGTACTGACCTGATAGTGATTAGGAGCACAGCTGCTGCATCACAATATAATGTTCAATGTCAGGTAACATAGGTGTCCAAGGTTCCTATGATTTGATGAGGGAAGTGACCTGATGGTGATTAGGATACAGCTGCTGCATCACAATATAACGTGTAATGTCAGGTGACATAGGTGTCCAAGGTTCCAATGATGTGACTACGATACTTACCTGATAGTGAATAGGAGCACAGCTCCTGCTTCATAATATAATGTGCAATGTCAGATGACATAGACCTAAAAGATTCCTATGATGTGGCTTGGATACTGAAATGATAGTGATTAGGAGCACAGCTGCTGCATCACAATATAATCTGCAATGTCATGTGACATAGATGTCCAAGGGTCATAGGGTGTGCCTTCAGTAGTGACCTGATGGTGATTTGGAGCACAGATGCTACATCACAATATAATGTTCAATGTCAGGTGACATAGATGTCCAAAGTTCCTATGATGTGATGAGGACACTGACCTGATGGTGATTAGGAGCACAGATGCTACATCACAATATAATGTTCAATGTCAGGTGACATAGGTGTCTAAGGTTCCTATGATGTTGCTAGGATACTGACCTGATGGTGATTAGGAACACAGCTCCTGGAACACAATATAGTGTGCAATATCAGGTGACATAGATGTCCAATTTTCCTATGGTGTGAATAGGGTAGTGACCTCATGGCGATTAGGAACACAGCTGCTGTATCACACTATAGTGTTCAATGTCAGGTGACTTAAGTGTCCAAGGTTCCTATGATGTGACTTGGTTACTGATCTGATGGTGATTAGGAGCACAGCTGCTGCATCACACTATGACATTCAATGCCAGGTGACACAGGTGTCCAAGGTTCCTATGATGTGACTAGGGTACTGACCTGATGGTGATTTGGAGCACAGCTGCTGCATCACAATATAATGTTAAATGTAAGATGACATAGGTGTCCAAAGTTCCCATGTTGTGACTAGGGTACTGTCCTGATGGTGATTAGGAGCATAGCTGAAGAATCACAATATAATGTTTCATGTCAGGTGACATAGGTGTCCAACGTTACAATGATGTGAATAGGGTACTGACATGATGGTTATTATGAGCATAGGTGCTGCATCACAATATAATGTGCAATGTCAGGTGGCATTGATGTCCAAGGTTCCTATGATGTGACTAGGGTACTGACCTTATGGTGATTAGGAGCATAGCTGCTGCATCACAATATAATGTGCAATGTCAGGTGACATAGACAGCCAAGGTTTCTATGATGTGATTATTGTACTGACCTGATGGTGATTAGGAGCATAACTGCTGCATCACAATATAATGTGCAACGTCATGTGACATAGGTGTCCAAGATTCCTATGATATGATTAGGATACTGACCTGATGGTGATAAGGAACACAACTCCTGCATCACTACATAATGTTCAATGTCAGGTGACATAGCTGTCCATGGTTCCTATGATTTGATTAGGGTACTGACCTGGTGGTGAATAGGAGCACAGCTCCTGCATCACAATATAATGTGCAATGTCAGGTGACATAGATGTCTATGGTTCCTATGATGTGATTAGGTTACTAACCTGATGGTGATTGGGAGCAAAGCTGCTGCATCGCAATATAATGTTCAATGTAAGGTGACACAGGTGTCCAAGGTTCCTATGATGTGACTATGGTACTGACCTGATAGTGATTAGGAGTACAGCTGCTGCATCACAATATAATGTGCAGTGTCAAGTAACATAGGTGTCCAAGGTTCCTATGATGTGTCTAGGGTACTGACCTGATGGTGCTTAGTAGCACAGCTCCTTCATCACAATATAATGTTCAACGTCAGGTGACACAGGTGTCCAAGGCTCCTATGATGTGAGTACGGTACAGATCTGTTGGTTATTATGACCACAGCTGCTGCATCACAATATAATGTGCAATGTCAGGTGACATAGATGTCCAAGGATCCTATGATGTGACTAAGATACTAACCTGATGGTGATTAGGAGCACAGCTGCTGCTTCACAATATAATGTTCAATGTCAGGTAAAATAGGTGTCCATGGTTCCTATGATGTGACTAGTGTACTCACCTGATAGTGATTAGGAGCACAGCTGCTGCATCACAATATAATTTTCAATGTAAGGTGACACAGGTGTCCTAGGTTCCTATGATGTGACTAGGGTACTGACCTGATAGTGATTAGGAGCACAGCTGCTGCATCACAATATAATGTGCAATGTCAGGTAACATAGGTGTCCAAGGTTCCTATGATGTGTCTAGGGTACTGACCTGATGGTGCTTAGTAGCACAGCTCCTGCATCACAATATAATGTTTAACGTCAGCTGTCACAAATGTCCAAGGTTCCTATGATGTGAGTAGGGTACTGACCTGATGGTTATTATGAGCACAGCTGCTGCATCACAATAAAATGTGCAATGTCAGGTGACATTGATGTCCAAGGTTCCTATGATGTGACTAGGGTACTGACCTTATGGTGATTAGGAGCATAGCTGCTGCATCACAATATAATGTGCAATGTCAGGTGACATAGATGGTCAAGGTTTCTATTATTTGACTATTGTACTGACCTGATGGTGATTAGGAGCATAACTGTTGCATTACGATATAATGTGCAATATCATGTGACATAGGTGTCCAAGATTCCTATGATATGATTAGGATACTGACCTGATGGTGATAAGGAATGCAGCTCCTGCATCACTACATATTGTGCAATGTTAGGTGTCATAGATGTCCAAGGATCCTATAATGTGACTAGGGCAGTGACCTGATGGTGATTAGAAGCACAGCTGCTGCATCACAATATAATGTGAAAAGTCAGGTGACATAGAAGTCAAAGGTTCCTATGATGTGACTAAGTGTACTGACCTAATGGTAATTAGGAGCACAGCTGCTGCATCACACTATAAGTTTCAATGTCAAGTGACATAGGTTTCCAAGGTTGCTATGATGTAACTAGGATACTGACCTGATGGTGATTAGGAACACAACCCATGGATCATGATATAATGTACAATATTAGGTGACATAGATGTCCAAGGTTCCTTGCGTGTGACTAGGGTAGTGACCTGATGGTGATTAGGAGAAGAGCTGCTGCATCCTAATATAAAGTTCTATGTCAGGTGACACAGGTGCCCAAGGTTCCTATGATGGGACTAGCGTATTGACCTGATGGTAAATAGGAACACAGCTGCTGCATCACAATATAATGTTCAGTGTCAGGTGACATAGATGTCCAAGGTTCCTATGATGTGACTAGGGTACTGACCTGATGGTGATTAGGAACACAGCTGCTGCATCACAATATAATGTTCAATGTCAGTTGACATAGGTATCCAATGTTCTTATGATGTGACTAGCATACTGACCTGATGGTGGTTAGGGGAACAACTGCTGCATCACAATATAATGTTCAATATCAGGTGACACATGTGTCCAATGTTCCTATGATGTGACTAGGGTACTGACATGATGGTGATTATGAGCACAGCTGGTGCATCACAATATAAAGTGCAATGTCAGGTGACATAGATGTCCAAGGGTCCTTTGAAGTGACTAGGGTTCTGCCTGATGGTGATTAGGAGCACAGCTGCTGCATCACATTATACTGAGCAATGTCAGGTGACACAAGTGTGCAAGGTTGCTATGATGTGACTAGGGTACTGACCTGATGGTGATTAGGAGCACAGCTCCTGTATCACAATATATTGTGCAATGGCAGGTGACACAGATGTCCTAGATTCTTGTGATGTGACTATGGTACTGACCTGAGGGTTATTAGGAACACAGCTGCTGTATCACAATATAATGATCAATGTCAGGTGACACACATGTCCAAGGTTCCTATGATGTGACTAAGGTATTTAACTGATGGTGATTAGGAGCATAGTGGCTGCATCACAATATAATGTTCAATTTCAGGTTTTATAGTTCTCCAAGGTTACTATGATGTGACAATGGTCCTGACCTGCTGGTGATTAGAAGCACAGCTCCTGCATCACAATATAATGTTCAATATCAGGTGACATAGGTGTCCAAGGTTCCTATGATGTGACTAGTGTACTGAGCTGATGAGTGATTAGGAGCCCAGCTGCTGGATCACAATATAAATTGCAATGTCAGGGGACAGAGATGTCCAAGGTTCCTAGGGTGTGACTGGAGTATTGACCTGATGGTGATAAGGAACACAGCTGCTGCATCACTCTATAATGTGCAATGACAGATGACATAGGTGTCCAAGGTTCCTATGATGTGACTAGTGTACTGAGCTGATGGTGATTATGAGCACAGCTGGTGCATCACAATATAAAGTGCAATGTCAGGTGACATAGATGTCCAAGGTTCCTATGATGTGACAAGGATACTGACCTAATTGTGATTAGGAACACAGCTGCTGCATCACAAAATATTGTTCAATGTCAAGTGACATAGATGCCCAAGGTTCCTATGATGTGACTAGGGTACTGACCTGATGGTGATTAGGAGCACAGGTGCTGCATCACAATATAATGTGTAATGTCAGGTGTCATAGATGTCCAAGGGTCCTTTGAAGTGACTAGGGTTCTGACCTGATGGTGATTAAGAGCACAGCTGCTGCATCACATTATAATGAGCAATGTCAGGTGACATAAGTGTCCAAGGTTGCTATGATGTGACTAGGGTACTGACCTGATTGTGATTCGGAGCACAGCTGCTGCATCACAATATAATGTTAAATGTAAGGTGACATAGGTGTCCAACATTCCTTTGATGTGTCTAAGATACTGAACTGATGGTGATTAGGAGCACAGCTCCTGCATCACAATATATTGTGCAATGACAGGTGACACAGATGTCCTAGATTCCTGTGATGTGACTAGGGTACTGACCTGATGGTTATTAGGAACACAGCTGCTGTATCACAATATAATGATCAATGTCAGGTGACACACATGTCCAAGGTTCCTATGATGTGACTAAGGTATTTACCTGATGGTGATTAGGAGCATAGTGGCTGCATCACAATATAATGTTCAATTTCAGGTTATATAGTTCTCCAAGGTTACTATGATGTGACAATGGTCCTGACCTGCTGGTGATTAGAAGCACAGCTCCTGCATCACAATATAATGTTCAATATCAGGTGACATAGGTGTCCAAGGTTCCTATGATGTGACTAGTGTACTGAGCTGATGAGTGATTAGGAGCACAGCTGCTGGATCACAATATAAATTGCAATGTCAGGGGACAGAGATGTCCAAGGTTCCTAGGGTGTGACTGGAGTATTGACCTGATGGTGATAAGGAACACAGCTGCTGCATCACTCTATAATGTGCAATGTCAGATGACATAGGAGTCCAAGGTTCCTATGATGTGACTAGGGTACTGACCTGATGGTGATTAGGAACACAGCTGCTGAATTACAATATAATATTCAATGTCAGGTGGCACAGGTGTCCAAGGTTCCTATGATGTGACTAGGATAGTGACCTGATGAAAATTAGGAGCAAAGCTGCTGCATCACAATATAATGTTAAATGTCATGTGAGATTGGTGTCCAAAACCCAGAGACTCCCTATGCTGTGGAACAGAATCCCCATCCATGTGAGACAGAGCACCTCGCTGGCTCTGTTCAAAAGGAATCTTGAACAGTGGATGGGAGATCGTAGGTTTACCCCGGGGATCATCTTTGTATCACTGCTGGACAGAGGCACGGCAAACTAGTGGGTATAGTATTCTTCAACCTAAGGGGTGGTGAAAGCCACACAACTCTGGCTAGGCTTATAAATGCCCTAGGGCAGATAGCCTAGTATGAACCTATGAACCTATGAAGGTTCCTATGATGTGATTTGGGTAGTGAGCTGATGATGATTTGGAGCACAGCTGCTGCATCACAATATAATGTGCAATGTCAGGTGACACAGGTATCCAAGGTTCCTATGATGTGACTAGGGTATTGATCTGATGGTGATTAGGAGCACAGCTGCTGCATCACAATATAATGTTCAATGTCAGGTGACATAGATGTCCAAGGTTCCTCTGATGTGATTAGGATACTGACCTGATGGTGATTAGGAGCACAGCTTTTACGTCACAATATAATGTTCAATGTCAGGTGCCATAGATGTCAAAGGTTCCTTTGATGTGACTAAGGTACTGACCTGATGGTGATTAGGAGCACAGCTTTTGCGTCACAATATAATGTTCAATGTCAGGTGACATAGATGTCCAAGGTTCCTGTGATGTGACAAGGATACTGACCTGATGGTGATTAGGAACACAGCTGTGGCATCACAAAATATTGTTCAATGTCAGGTGACATAGATGTCCAAGGTTCCTATGATGTGACTAGGGTACTGACCTGATGGTGATCAGGAGCACAGGTGCTGCATCACAATATAATGTGTAATGTCAGGTGTCATAGATGTCCAAGGGTCCTTTGAAGTGACTAGGGTTCTGCCTGATGGTGATTAGGAGCACAGCTGCTGCATCACATTATACTGAGCAATGTCAGGTGACACAAGTGTTCAAGGTTGCTATGATGTGACTAGGGTACTGACCTGATGCTGATTAGGAGCACAGGTGCTGCATCACAATATAATGTGTAATGTCATGTGTCATAGATGTCCAAGGGTCCTTTGAAGTGACTAGGGTTCTGACCTGATGGTGATTAGGAGCACAGCTGCTGCATCACACTATAATGTTCAATGCCAGGTGACACAGGTGTCCAAGGTTCTTATGATGTGACTAGGGTACTGACCTGATGGTGAATAGGAGCACAGCTCCTGTATCACAATATATTGTGCAATGGTAGGTGACACAGATGTCCTAGATTCCTGTGATGTGACTAGGGTACTGACCTGATGGTTATTAGGAACACAGCTGCTGTATCACAATATAATGATCAATGTCAGGTGACACACATGTCCAAGGTTCCTATGATGTGACTAAGGTATTTACCTGATGGTGATTAGGAGCATAGTGGCTGCATCACAATATAATGTTCAATTTCAGGTTATATAGTTCTCCAAGGTTACTATGATGTGACAATGGTCCTGACCTGCTGGTGATTAGAAGCACAGCTCCTGCATCACAATATAATGTTCAATATCAGGTGACATAGGTGTCCACGGTTCCTATGATGTGACTAGTGTACTGAGCTGATGAGTGATTAGGAGCACAGCTGCTGGATCACAATATAAATTGCAATGTCAGGGGACAGAGATGTCCAAGGTTCCTAGGGTGTGACTGGAGTATTGACCTGATGGTGATAAGGAACACAGCTGCTGCATCACTCTATAATGTGCAATGTCAGATGACATAGGTGTCCAAGGTTCCTATGATGTGACTAGGGTACTGACCTGATGGTGATTAGGAACACAGCTGCTGAATTACAATATAATGTTCAATGTCAGGTGGCACAGGTGTCCAAGGTTCCTATGATGTGACTAGGATAGTGACCTGATGAAAATTAGGAGCAAAGCTGCTGCATCACAATATAATGTTAAATGTCATGTGACATTGGTGTCCAAAACCCAGAGACTCCCTGTGCTGTGGAACAGAATCCCGGTCCATGTGAGACAGAGCACCTCGCTGGCTCTGTTCAAGAGGAATCTTGAACAGTGGATGGGAGATCGTAGGTTTACCCCGGGGATCATCTTTGTATCACTGCTGGACAGAGGCACGGCAAACTAGTGGGTATACTATTCTTCAACCTAAGGGGTGGTGAAAGCCACACAACTCTGGCTAGGCTTATAAATGCCCTAGGGCAGATAGCCTAGTATGAACCTATGAACCTATGAAGGTTCCTATGATGTGACTTGGGTAGTGAGCTGATGATGATTTGGAGCACAGCTGCTGCATCACAATATAATGTGCAATGTCAGGTGACACAGGTATCCAAGGTTCCTATGATGTGACTAGGGTATTGATCTGATGGTGATTAGGAGCACAGCTGCTGCATCACAATATAATGTTCAATGTCAGGTGACATAGATGTCCAAGGTTCCTCTGATGTGATTAGGATACTGACCTGATGGTGATTAGGAGCACAGCTTTTACGTCACAATATAATGTTCAATGTCAGGTGCCATAGATGTCAAAGGTTCCTTTGATGTGACTAAGGTACTGACCTGATGGTGATTAGGAGCACAGCTTTTGCGTCACAATATAATGTTCAATGTCAGGTGACATAGATGTCCAAGGTTCCTGTGATGTGACAAGGATACTGACCTGATGGTGATTAGGAACACAGCTGCGGCATCACAAAATATTGTTCAATGTCAGGTGACATAGATGTCCAAGGTTCCTATGATGTGACTAGGGTACTGACCTGATGGTGATTAGGAGCACAGGTGCTGCATCACAATATAATGTGTAATGTCAGGTGTCATAGATGTCCAATGGTCCTTTGAAGTGACTAGGGTTCTGCCTGATGGTGATTAGGAGCACAGCTGCTGCATCACATTATACTGAGCAATGTCAGGTGACACAAGTGTTCAAGGTTGCTATGATGTGACTAGGGTACTGACCTGATGCTGATTAGGAGCACAGGTGCTGCATCACAATATAATGTGTAATGTCATGTGTCATAGATGTCCAAGGGTCCTTTGAAGTGACTAGGGTTCTGACCTGATGGTGATTAGGAGCACAGCTGCTGCATCACACTATAATGTTCAATGCCAGGTGACACAGGTGTCCAAGGTTCTTATGATGTGACTAGGGTACTGACCTGATGGTGAATAGGAGCACAGCTCCTGTATCGCAATATATTGTGCAATGGCAGGTGACACAGATGTCCTAGATTCCTGTGATGTGACTAGGGTACTGACCTGATGGTTATTAGGAACACAGCTGCTGTATCACAATATAATGATCAATGTCAGGTGACACACATGTCCAAGGTTCCTATGATGTGACTAAGGTATTTACCTGATGGTGATTAGGAGCATAGTGGCTGCATCACAATATAATGTTCAATTTCAGGTTATATAGTTCTCCAAGGTTACTATGATGTGACAATGGTCCTGACCTGCTGGTGATTAGAAGCACAGCTCCTGCATCACAATATAATGTTCAATATCAGGTGACATAGGTGTCCAAGGTTCCTATGATGTGACTAGTGTACTAAGCTGATGAGTGATTAGGAGCACAGCTGCTGGATCACAATATAAATTGCAATGTCAGGGGACAGAGATGTCCAAGGTTCCTAGGGTGTGACTGGGGTATTGACCTGATGGTGATAAGGAACACAGCTGCTGCATCACTCTATAATGTGCAATGACAGATGACATAGGTGTCCAAGGTTCCTATGATGTGACTAGTGTACTGAGCTGATGGTGATTATGAGCACAGCTGGTGCATCACAATATAAAGTGCAATGTCAGGTGACATAGATGTCCAAGGTTCCTATGATGTGACAAGGATACTGACCTGATTGTGATTAGGAACACAGCTGCTGCATCACAAAATATTGTTTAATGTCAGGTGACATAGATGCCCAAGGTTCCTATGATGTGACTAGGGTACTGACCTGATGGTGATTAGGAGCACAGGTGCTGCATCACAATATAATGTGTAATGCCAGGTGTCATAGATGTCCAAGGGTCCTTTGAAGTGACTAGGGTTCTGACCTGATGGTGATCAGGAGCACAGCTGCTGCATCACATTATAATGAGCAATGTCAGGTGACATAAGTGTCCAAGGTTGCTATGATGTGACTAGGGTACTGACCTGATAGTGATTAGGAGCACAGCTGCTGCATCACAATATAATGTTAAATGTAAGGTGACATAGATGTCCAACATTTCTTTGATGTGTCTAAGATACTGACCTGATGGTGATTAGGAGCACAGCTCCTGCATCACAATATATTGTGCAATGGCAGGTGACACAGATGTCCTAGATTCCTGTGATGTGACTAGGGTACTGACCTGATGGTTATTAGGAACACAGCTGCTGTATCACAATATAATGATCAATGTCAGGTGACACACATGTCCAATTTTCCTATGATGTGACTAAGGTATTTACCTGATGGTGATTAGGAGCATAGTGGCTGCATCACAATATAATGTTCAATTTCAGGTTATATAGTTCTCCAAGGTTACTATGATGTGACGATGGTCCTGACCTGATGGTGATTAGAAGCACAGCTCCTGCATCACAATATAATGTTCAGTGTCAGGTGACATAGGTGTCCAAGGTTCCTATGATGTGACTAGTGTACTGAGCTGATGGTGATCAGGAGTACAGCTGCTGGATCATAATATAAATTGCAATGTCAGGGGACAGAGATGTCCAGGGTTCCTAGGGTGTAACTGGAGTATTGACCTGATGGTGATAAGGAACACAGCTGCTGCATCACTCTATAATGTGCAATGTCAGATGACATAGGTGTCCAAGGTTCCTATGATGTGACTAGGGTACTGACCTGATGGTGATTAGGAGCACAGCTGCTGAATTACAATATAATGTTCAATGTCAGGTGGCACAGGTGTCCAAGGTTCCTATGATGTGACTAGGATAGTGACCTGATGATAATTAGGAGCAAAGTTGCTGCATCACAATATAATGTTAAATGTCATGTGACATTGGTGTCCAAAACCCAGAGACTCCCTATGCTGTGGAACAGAATCCCGGTCCATGTGAGACAGAGCACCTCGCTGGCTCTGTTCAAGTGGAATCTTGACCAGTGGATGGGAGATCGCAGGTTTACCCCGGGGATCATCTTTGTATCACTGCTGGACAGAGGCATGGCAAACTAGTGGGTATAGTATTCTTCAACCTTAGGGGTGGTGAAAGCCACACAACTCTGGCTAGGCTTATAAATGCTCTAGGGCAGATAGCCTAGTATGAACCTATGAACCTATGAAGGTTCCTATGATGTGACTTGGGTAGTGAGCTGATGATGATTTGGAGCACAGCTGCTGCATCACAATATAATGTGCAATGTCAGGTGACACAGGTATCCAAGGTTCCTATGATGTGACTAGGGTATTGATCTGATGGTGATTAGGAGCACAGCTGCTGCATCACAATATAATGTTCAATGTCAGGTGACATAGATGTCAAAGGTTCCTTTGATGTGACTAAGGTACTGACCTGATGGTGATTAGGAGCACAGCTGCTGCATCACAACATAATGCTTAATGTCAGGTGACACAGGTGTCCAAAGTTCCTATGACGTGACTAGGGTACTGACCTGATGTTGACCAGGAGCACAGCTGCTGCATCACAATATATTGTTCAATGTCAGGTGACGTAGATATCCAAGGTTCCTATGATGTGACTAGGGTACTGACCTGATGATGATTAGTAGCACAGCTGCTGCATTACAATATAATGTGCAATGTCAGGTGACATAGATGTCCACGGTTCCTATGATGTGACTAGGGTACTGTCCTGATGGTGATAAGTTTCAAAGCTGCTGCTTCACAATATAATTTGCAATGTCAGGTGACATAGATGTCCAAGGTTCCTATGATGTGACTAGGATACTGACCTGATAGTGATTATGAGCACAACTGCTGCATCACAATATAATGTGCAAGGTCAGGTGAACTAGGTGTCCAAGGTATTTATGATGTGACTAGGATACTAACCTGATGGTGATTAGGAACACATCCCATGGATCATGATATAATGTACAATATTAGGTGACATAGATGTCCAAGGTTCCTTGGGTGTTACAAGGGTAGTGACCTGATGTTGATTAGGAGCACAGCTGCTGCATCACAATATAAAGTTCAATGTCAGGTGACACAGGTGTCCAAGGTTCCTATGATGTGACTAGCGTATTGACCTGATGGTAAATAGGAACACAGCTGCTGCATCACAATATAATGTTCAGTGTCAGGTGACATAGATGTCCAAGGTTCCTATGATGTGACTAGGGTACTGACCTGATGGTGATTAGGAACACAGCTGCTGCATCACAATATAATGTTGAATGTCAGGTGACATAGGTATCCAATGTTCTTATGATGTGACTAGCATACTGACCTGATGGTGCTTAGGGGAACAACTGCTGCATCACAATATAATGTTCAATATCAGGTGACACATGTGTCCAAGGTTCCTATGATGTTACTAGGGTACTGACCTGATGGTGATTAGGAGCACAGCTGGTGCATCACAATATAAAGTGCAATGTCAGGTGACATAGATTATAGAGACCACAAGAACCAAAGTCCAAAGCACACGATAGAGCAATACCACAAATGAATGACTCCAATGCAAATCTGGAAAACTTTTATTCCACTTCGAACCTCGAACCAAAGTTATAAAAATACAAATACACTCAATAGTTGTTTTCTCTCTAGCACCTCGGCAAACTTGCCTTTACAGAGTAAAAATTTCAGTAATTCATTGCATTTCCCCTTATATACACTTAACAAGAACACTCCCATTCAATTATTCAGTTACATAACCATTTGAAACTCAGAATGCCTATTTAAAAACATACCATTCATAAAAAAAAAATATTACAAATAAAATAAAATTCCAACAATTATAATAAACTTTTCCATGAACAGTCATGATTAAGCCCATTTGGTCTTAATGTATTAAATTTTAATATAAGGCATAATTCTTTTTTCCTTAATACTTGCTTTACATGCTGTTCACTAAAATACATTTTATTTTGAATACTATCCAACACTGTAACTTTTAACTTTTCTGGTTTGCCCTCATGATATTTATAAAAATGTAAAGCTAAAGGACTACTTTCTTTCTTATTTTTAATATCCCTAACATGTTCCTTTATTCTACAAGCCAGTGATCTCTTTGTCTCACCAATATAAAACTTCCTACAAGGACATTCTATGCCATAAATAACTTGTAGTGAATTACAATTAAATGCCCCCTTAGTTTCAAAGAAAACCCCATTAATAGTTTGAAACTGTTGCACTATATACTTACAAATAGTACATTTACCACATTTTTTGTACCCTGATATTTTACTTGTCTATACATTTGCATGTTCGGTACTTTAAAGCGACTGTGTACTATAAAATCCTGAATACTTCTACCTTTTTTATATGAGAAACTAATTTTGTTATTCTTTAAATAATCCACTTCATTCTTGAGTAAATTCCAACTGTAAATTACTCGTTCTTTAACACACTCAGATAATAAAGAAAAAGTAGAGACAAAATATATAATTTCTTTATGCTCTCTATCTGTACTACGATATCCATTTCTATTATTTTTAACTTCATTTTTAACCTTTTTCAAACTATATTTTAAGTTATTCTCTTGATATCCTCTTATTTTAAATTTATTATAACTTAATAAATATTCCTTTTCTTTTATAATAGGGTTACTACATAATCTCTTAACCCTATGAAATTCAGTGTATGGAATAGCTTGTATAACATGTGGGGGATGATGACTTGTTCCATACAATACTGATCCAGCTCCTTGAAATTTCCTATGCACTTGATACTGCACCAATTGATTATTACATCCCTTTAAAGTAATATCTAAATATTGAACTATTTTTCCAACTTGTAACCCATCGAATTTTATACTCATGCTGTTATTTTGTATTTCTTCTAGAAACTGCTTTACATTTTCTTGACCACCTTTACATATAAATAATAAATCATCAATGTAATGGAAATATTTGTAAACATGTTTTGAAAAAAATGGGTTAGTATATACATGATTATTCTCAAATAAACCCATAAATATGTTTGCATAACTAGGGGCAAAGGCTGCCCCCATTGCTGTACCCTGTTTTTGCTTATAAATATTTCCGTTAAATTCAAATATATTATTATTTAAACCCATATTTAACAACTCTAATATATATTTAGTAGCTGGAGTATCACCCTTAAAATGCTTAATAACAAATAATCCATCCTTATGTTTTATACTTGTATACAAACTTACTACATCTATTACAACAAAATACATGTTATCTTCCCATTGTATATTCTTAATATTATCAAGAAGGTCAAAAACATCCTTAATATATGAAGATAACTTACATACAGTTGATAATAAATGTGTATGCAAAAATTGTGAAATATTCTGTAAAAAGCCATTGGTGGCTGAAACTATAGGACGTCCCGGTGGTGGAAATACATTTTTATGTAGTTTGGGTAAACAATAAAAGCATGGCATTCTCGGGCTATTAATATTAAATTTCTCTTTTATATCCTTATAGGAAAAATATTGCAGCCTATAACCTTTATCTATAATATATTCATAATTTCTTTGAGCTTCTAAATAATCATTTAGTACTATTTTTTCATACACTTCCTCATTTGTTAAATGTGCATAACACATATCTAGATATTGGGCAACATTTAATACCACCAATTTCCCACCCTTATCAGAAGGTTTAAAAACCATATTGTAATCTTGTCCTAAATTATTTAAGCTTTTCCATTCTTCTTTTGTCAAATTATATTCTATCTCTCTTTTATTTTGAATGAAGTAGTAAAAATCAGCCTCAATATTATGTGTCAAAGATTTATGTAAGTATTTTATGCTATCGTTTCGTTGTGGAGGCATAAAATTGCTTTTTATTGCAATTTTACTAGTATCCAATTCAGAATACTCAACATTGTTTAATTCTGAATTACATGAGTAAAATTCATCGTCCGTATTTATTACAATTGCATTACTATTTTCCACTTCCATATTTTCACTATAACTATTTTTATCATTTATAAACAGATCCATGAGATGTAATTTACGTGAAAAATTGAATACATCAGCTTTTAGAATATGACTTCTCGGTATAACAGTGGGAACAAACTTTAAACCTTTGTTTAACACATTTAAGTTGCACTGTGTTAATTCACAACCAGATAAATTAACCACATACTCACAGTTAGATAGATGTTCATTTACTGGGTTATATTTAATACCATTTCCCCCTTTTGTGAGAACGCTGGTTGCCATGCCCTCCCCTTTGTAATCCCTGTCCATTCCAACTCCATTTCCGATTGAAATGGTTTTCATGAAAGAGTCTAAACCTTTACTGTTCCCAGGATTTGGGAGAGCTGGAAACTCTTCATTATCAGTATCTTCTTCTGTGTGCGACAAACCACTTTCTCCAGAAACTCGCCCTATTCCTTCTCCGCCGCCATTATTCTCTGCACGCTCAAACTGCACTCGTTTATGTTTCACCTTGGGGTTAGTTGTCAATAGAAATGCCCTCTTGCTGTCGTAATCATGTAAATCTCTGTGTAATTTGTTCTTTTTTCGTTCTATTAATTCGGATTCATATTCCAATAACTGTTCATTAGTTTTCACTAAAAATTGTTGCAAGTCATCACTTTTGATTTTATTTGAAATGTCTATACATAAATTTTTAATCTCTTCTCTTAATTTATGTTTTTTAAGAATATCTCTTTCTATTAATATACAAACCCATTCTTTGCTGCAGCGGTGAGCAGCTGATATCCACCTATCATAGAACTGTTTATCTTCAGCATTAGTAAGATCAAATGGAGTAGAAGGATTTTTTACAGTACGTAAACCTTGAGGAGTGATGTCCAACTCCTCATAACGTTGTAAACTTTGTAGATTTAAAAAAACAGAAGTTTCCTTATATAACAATTTCTCAATTTGTACACATGAGTCCTGTATTTCAGGAGCAACAGCTATTTCCGATTTTTTGCCAACTCTCGCAAAAGGATTCTGCTGCCACAGTTTTCTGTCCTGTTGCCATTTATTATATAACGCTGAAGCTCTCTCAGGAACAGATACTTCTTCTCTACCTGAAATATTACCGATATTAGAAGAGCCAACTGCTCCATTCGAAGTAATAAGGAAACTGTCAATGGATTTCTGCGTACTGTCCATAGCTGACTCTCTAAACATCCTCGGTAAGGCAGCAAAGGAGTCACTGGCCATAGAAATAATTATAGAGACCACAAGAACCAAAGTCCAAAGCACACAATAGAGCAATACCACAAACGAATGACTCCAATGCAAATCTGGAAAACTTTTATTCCACTTCGAACCTCGAACCAAAGTTATAAAAATACAAATACACTCAATAGTTGTTTTCTTTCTAGCGCCTCGGCAAACTTGCCTTTACAGAGTAAACATTTCAGTAATTCATTGCATTTCCCCTTATATACACTTAACAAGAACACTCCTATTCAATTATTCAATTACATAACCATTTGAAACTCAGAATGCCTATTTAAAAACATACCATTCATAAAAAAAAAAAAAATATTACAAATAAAATAAAATTCCAACAATTATAATAAACTTTTCCATGAACAGTCATGATTAAGCCCATTTGGTCTTAATGTATTAAATTTTAATATAAGGCATAATTCTTTTTTCCTTAATACTTGCTTTACATGCTGTTCACTAAAATACATTTTATTTTGAATACTATCCAAAACTGTAACTTTTAACTTTTCTGGTTTGCCCTCATGATATTTATAAAAATGTAAAGCTAAAGGACTACTTTCTTTCTTATTTTTAATATCCCCTAACATGTTCCTTTATTCTAAAAGCCAGTGATCTCTTTGTCTCACCAATATAAAACTTCCTACAAGGACATTCTATGCCATAAATAACTTGTAGTGAATTACAATTAAATGCCCCCTTAGTTTCAAAGAAAACCCCATTAATAGTTTGAAACTGTTGCACTATATACTTACAAATAGTACATTTACCACATTTTTTTGTACCCTGATATTTTACTTGTCTATATATTTGCATGTTCGGTACTTTGAAGCGACTGTGTACTATAAAATCCTGAATACTTCTACCTTTTTTATATGAGAAACTAATTTTGTTATTCTTTAAATAATCCACTTCATTCTTGAGTAAATTCCAACTGTAAATTACTCGTTCTTTAACACACTCAGATAATAAAGAAAAAGTAGAGACAAAATATATAATTTCTTTATGCTCTCTATCTATACTACGATATCCATTTCTATTATTTTTTTAACTTCATTTTTAACCTTTTTCAGGTGACATAGATGTCCAAGGTTCCTATGATGTGACAAGGATACTGACCTGATGGAGATTAGGAACACAGCTGCTGCATCACAAAATATTGCTCAATGTCAGGTGACATAGATGTCCAAGGTTCCTATGATGTGACTAGGGTACTGACCTGATGGTGATTAGGAGCACAGGTGCTGCATCACAATATAATGTGTAATGTCAGGTGTCATAGATGTCCAAGGGTCCTTTGAAGTGACTAGGGTTCCGACCTGATGGTGATTAGGAGCACAGCTGCTGCATCACAATATAATGTTCAGTGACAGGTCACATAGGTGTCCAAAGTTCCTATGATGTGATTAGGGTACTGACGTGATGTTGATTAGGAGCACAGCTGCTGCAGCACAATATAATATGCAATGTCAGGTGACATAGATGTCCAAGGTTCCTATGATGTGACTAGTGTATTGACCCAATGGTGATTTGGAGCACAGCTGCTGCATCACAATATAATGTTCAATGTCAGGTGACATAGATGCCCAAGGTTCCTATGATGTGACTAGGGTACAGGTCTGTTGGTGATTAGGAACACAGCTGCTGCATCACAATATTATGTTCAATGTCAGGTGACATAGTTGTCCATGGTTCCTATGATGTAGCTAGGATACTTACCTGATGGTGATTAGGGGCACAGATGCTGCATCACAATATAGTGTTCAATGTCAGGTGACATAGATGTCCAAGGTTGGTCTTGCAAGGTCCACAGTGGCAGTGATCCTTATTAGTTAACAGTTTCACAGCAATTCATGCAGCCTGCCCTTCAACAAGATAATGGATGGGGATCTGCTTGACATGGATGTGCAGCCTTTTGCAGAAGAGTTGCCACCTTTGGGAGAGGTTACTGTGCCTCCTGCATGGTCTAGATAAGTCATACTGTACATTTAGGTTCCCAGAACACAAAAATGTAGTCCCACATTATTTTACACAACATTCATTTGTTGTATGGCTTTTTGACAGTGCTTACTGCAAAGTTAAACAAAGTTTTTGTGCAAGCGCATACATCCACATCTTTGCTGCAAAGATTTCCTAGAGAAAGTATATTTGAGGCTGTGAATCCAGAGGGTGTAGCAGCATGACCCTTACTTTGCAGTAGTTGTACATTGTACCATTTTAAGTATTCTATTGTGACCCTACCTAATAACAGGAATATGGTTCAGACAAGTGTCATATGAGTGGCAAAGGAGCACACTCAATCCAAAATGTTTTCCCAGGGTCTATATTAGAACATTGAAGTTTCAGAACTTCAAATGTTCTAATATCAACCCCTATTCAGTGAACACTGACAGCATTGAACATTCAGAACAGTGAATTTTTTCCTAGGTAACAAATTCTCTGTTCCGAAACATATACATACAACACAAGCACACCAAACAAACAGCAATTCACACACATACACCTAAAATCTTATATCTAACCCTACACTAAACTGCACATACACCACTAACCATCAACTTACCTTAACCCAAACCCTAACTGTAAGGTCCGTCACTATCGTACACTCACCTCACCCGCACCCTAACCCTAACTCACCTACTCTGCCCTAACCCTCACGTCCACACAGTCGCACTTACCTGACCCGCTCCCTAACCCTAACTCACCTGACCCTCACAACTACACAATCGCACACTTACCTGACCCTCGCCTTAATCCTAACTCACCTAACCAGCGCCCAATCGCACACTTACCTGAACCTGACCCATAACGCTCCTCCACAGTGCTAAAAATAGTGAAGCGACAGAAATGACAACCAAATTCTTTCCCTAGGAAAAAACTTAGGTTTTCTGCAGCTTCGCTATTCTCAGCATTCACTGAATAGGGGTCAATATTAAAACATTTGAAGTTGTGAAACTTTGATGTTCTAATATAGACCCGTTTTCCCACACTTTCAGGTATTGTTTAACTTAGAATGCCACCATAAAGGTAATAGGGTCTTGCATTTAGACATCTGTCAGGCCACTGCCTAACCACAGCCTGTTGTGATGTATACACAAGCAATAATCTATTGCTAATGGCATTAGCAGTGTCTGTTAAAGAGATGTGGACAGTGTCCACAACCTCCTACTCCTAGTCCACACAAACACAATGTGTCAGAGATGCAATTGTATTATGAACCTTGAATCCATGATCTCTCACACACCAGTCAGTACATACAACAATGAGTGATTTGCCAGCATCACACCTTAGGTCCTATTCCACCCAAACCCACATTGCACATACCTACATATGTGAAGATCCTTACCAGAAACATATCTAAACACCCGAGACCTCCTAAACACATTCACAAACAAGCTACACATAACACATCCTCTGCAGAACACATTATGTATAATAGCTCATATACTAGTGTTCCACTGTTCAAACCTTTAAAGCAAAACACAAACTCAAACATGTTAGTCATAAATGAGTCTATCATGTGACACACTGATATTCCTCTCACTAGGCTGTATAAGGGAAAGGTCATGGTCAGCTGTCTGTCTGGTGCCAGGATCCACCCTATCACACATGCATTTAAGTCTCTCAACAACAAGTATTGTTATGACTCCGTCATAGTCCATGTTGGTGTGGATGACTTAAGACATACCTCTCTGGACTGTATGAAGACAGACATGACTGAGACTATGTGTCTCAGGCAGGTATGTCTCTAGATTTAAGCAGCATTTTACATTCACCTAGGATGATGCCTCAATACAAATAGAAAATGATTGACTTCAATAATTGGCTTAATTTCTGGTATCATTCTAAGGGCATCCACTACTTATCACCCTGAGATGACTTGATTGACAGACGTCGATGCTTTGCTAGAGATGGACATCTGCTGTCAACCCAAGATCTCTGCTACTGGCTAAGTCCTTTGCCACCCCCATAGTGTTTGTTTAGGCAGTGTCTCAAGGAAAAAAATCCCAATGTAAAAACCCCATCTAAAAACAACCTCAGGGTTTTGCTGCTAAATGCTGGGAGCCTCAACATGAAACTACACTCACTGGAAGGTGTTCCCGAGTTGAAAGACACAGACATTTGAGCAGTCCTGGAGACCTGGTTCAAAGCTGTGGAGAGCACTCCAGCCATACCAGGTTCTACCTCCTTCCACACATTCAGACCACTAACTGAAGGTGTGCAAACTAAAGGAGGAAGTGTATCAATATTCATTAAAGAAATTCAAGATTGGTTAAGCAGTATTATTGCTGGAGACACTTCAAGTGCAATTAACTGTTAGTGCATGTATTCAAGTCATTGCCAGCTACAGGACCCCCTTCATGAATCAGAACACCCACTCTGCCTCTTTGTATCTACTTGAATCTCTCAAGATACATCCAAACACCATGGTTTGGGGTGACTTTAACTACCCATCCATTGACTGGGTAATTTACTCATGCTGAAACTCACTTTCCCAGAGGTTCCTTGAGTTCATTAACTCCAATGGCCTGGACCAGCTGGTTGACACCCCCAGAAGAGGAACCAACATCCTGGATCTGGTGCTTAACCAATATGGAGGACCACTGTAGCACCCCCACTGTGAGGTCCTCCCTGGTGAGATCTGACCATAAATCAGTCTCATTCAAAGTAACAATCATGCCTAACCCACCTCCCAACAGAAACTAAACTAAAAAACTTCTCCAAAGCAGATTATAACCTCTTACGGGATGGTATAAACAGCTTCATTGCACCTCCTCCCTCAGATGGAACTTGCAACTATGTCAAGCTATACAACAATGTTTTATACAAACACCTATATAACTGAATTGACTTGGCCATACCTGATAGAACCAAAACAAGCTCCTCAAGGAAGAGCAAAGCTGTCTGCTGGACAACAGCCATTAACAGGCTTTACAATAACTAAACCAAAAGCCTCCTAAACTGAAAGCACTCCCTTCTCAGCTTAAACAAGCAAATATTAATCTTGTGAAGTCCTCCAAAGCAAACTATGAGTTCAAATTAGTTTTCTCAACAAAGGACAACCACAAGGCATTCTACAGTTACATCAAAAATCTAAAAGTAAAGGCCTACCTTTGTGCTGAATTGGTAGTTAATGATATCACATAACATGAGTCTGTGGACATAGCTAACCTGTTGGCCAACAAGTTCTGTGAAAAAAAAATCACTCTCCTTTCCCAACCACAAGTACCCCATGACATCTCTACCACCTGTTCCCTACCTTGTATCTCTAAACAGCAGGTTGTAAATGCCCTATCTAAGGCTAAAAACACCGCATCTATGGGAAATGATAACATCCTAGCTGAGTCCTACATGGGCTCCAACATGAATTAGCAACACCATTGGGTACTCTTTTCAATCATAGTCTAAGCAACAGCTTTGTAACTGCTGAATGGTAAACAACCACCGTTACTCACTTGCACACTGGGAACTATTGACCTATTAGCCTGACTAGCCTTATCTCCAAGGTCATGGAGTGAATCATCATGGACCTTATCAACAAAGATATAGGTATGCTCCACATCTGTGCATACAGCCAACCTGGACATAGCCAAGTCATTTGACACTATCCCCCATTCAGGCATCATTGACAAACTCATCCAACTAGGCATCAACCTTTATATCATTAGATGGGTCACTAACTGGCTCACTGCTAGAACTCTATTAGTCAAAATAGGGGATCCCTCTACAAAAGCACACCTGTTAACCAGTGGTGTTCTGCAGGGTTCATTCCTGGGACATCTACTGTTTGGAATCTATTTTTGCAAAGTGCAAGCAAAAACTAAAGGTCTGCGCCTGACAAAGTCTCCTCATGACTGCAAACTGGGAGAGGTCATAGAATCTCCAAATAATGTCAACATCCAACAGTGTCTTACACAAACAAATGACTGGTGACAAAGTCATGGCCTTAAACTCAATGAAAAAAATTATTATCATTCCTTTCAGTAAAAGTGAAGTTCCTGGTAACTACATCAATAGCAACACCTTAAGTACACACTTAGTGATGAGATACCTGGGCACACAGGTTGACAGCTACCTTACCTTTGACCACCATGTGCCTACTGTGGTAAGAAGGGCATTCTGTCTTGCTCATCTCATAAGTAAGGGCATTGTCTCCAGAAAAAAATAAGTTATAACCTCCCTGTACTCTTCCCTCATCAGGCCAACAATTGAGTACAACACCCATTTTGGTCTGTACCTTTTCAATCACCTGCAGCAATTGGAGAGACCACAAAGTTTCCTCACATGGAAAATCCAAGTTCTTTACCATCTGTCCTATGGAGATCATCTGAAATCACCGTCACTTTATTCTGTTTCATGCAGAGTACTCAGAGATGATCTCTGACTTTCACGCAAGGCAATCTGTAACCCTGCTTTATTGGAAATGCTGCATATCCTTAACTCAAATGGTACATGCTACTCATTGTAAATAGTTTAACCAGGTATATGTCATTAATAAAACCTGCTGGAGGGAGAGATTTGTCTCCCTGAAGCTACCACACCTTTAAAACAGACTCCCACTTCAGGTCAAACAGAGCACTTCATTGGCCCTCGTCAAATGCAATGTGGACAATTGGATGGGTGACCATAAATTCACCTTAGAAGTTCCACCTGTGTCCCTTTTGGACAGGAGCAATAGATGATGATTGTGGAAATAAGGGTAGGAACTTGGCTAGGCTTGTAAGGGCCCAAGGGCCATTAGCCTAGTAAGCTCATATGATCCTTTGATCCCACAGACTTACACAAAATTCTCGGCCTAACATCCACACACACACACACACACACACACACACACACACACACCAAGTTGGTTGCAGGGAGAATAGTATGACTACTTATGCACATTTACAGAAAACTGCACATCACACACACCAAGTTGGCTGCAGTGAAAATAGTACTACAACCTATCTATGATTAAAAAATATTGCACAGCATACACACCAAGTTGGCTGCACTACCAACAGAACTCCTATCTATTAAAGTTTATAGACTAGATAACACACAGCTTATCAAACATGCCACTGCTCAAGTCTGATGTTAGCTTGGCTTTAGGTAATCTTATAGTAGATGACATCAGCAGGCCTTGTGGAGGACAAGAGTTTGGAGGCTTGCATCACCTGCAAAGGTCAAAACAGTGCAAAACCATGCCAATTTGGGATTCATACTTGTTCTGTAGGGAAATACACACACATTTACACGCACCCACTGGACTGCAGTGAGATTAGAACCCCATACCTATCTATTTCACACACTATATAACACATTTCAGCTCAAGTTTGATATTAACTTGGCTTTAGCTAATTTTATAGTAGATGACATCAGCAGGCCTTGTAGAGTACAAGAGTTTGTAGGCCTGCATCACCTGTAAGGCTCAACATAGTGCAAAACCATGACAGGATGGTTGGGATTTATAGTTGCTCTATAGGGAAACACACACACATTTACACCAAGTGGGCTGGAGTGAAATTAGAACCCCCTACCTATCTATTTTTACAGACTACAAACACATTATTTAACACACATACCACAGCTCAAGTCTGATATTAATTTGGCTTTTGGTAATCTCATAGTAGATGACATCAGCAAGCCTTGTGGAGGACAAGAGTTTGTAGGCCTGTGTCATCTGCAAGGCCCAAAACAGCTCAAAACCATGGCAGTTTGGGCTTCACACATGTTCTGTAGGGAAATGCACACACATGCAGACACACCAAGTGGGCTAGAATGAAATTAAACCCCCTAACTATCTAGTCTTATAAACTACAAGTCACAGTACTTAACACACATGCCACAGCTCAAGTCTGATATTAGTATGGCTTTAGGTAATCTTACTTTAGTGACATCAGCAGGCCTTGTGGAGGATAATATTTTGGTAGTCTGTATCAACTGCAAGGGCCAAAAAGTACAAATGCATGCCATTTTGGAATTCACACTTGCTCTTTGGGGAGATACATGCACATACATACATCAAGTGGGCGACAGTAAGATTAAAACTCCTACCTATCTACTGTTTCACACTATAGATCATAATGCTTAACGGACGCACATTATCTCAAATTTGCTTCAAAAAGGACTACAGATGAACTAATCTTAAAGGACATAAACAAGCCCTGTGCTGAACAGCTTGGGAGGCCTGTAGAGTCACACTGCTTCCACTTGTCATTGCAGCTAGTAGCCTAGCAGTCAGAAAACTGTTTTGTAGCCTAGCTATGTGACAACAGTACCCGTTTTTGGTGTATGTGTCTGTTTGAATTTGGATGGGCAAGCCTGTGGCAAAACTTAGTTTGCCCTGTCAATTAGTGAGCACACAACATTACAAATGATACAGCTTTTTCAGTTGTTGATGTATGTGTGGGTGTTATTGCTGCCATAGATACAAATATATGGCTTCACAATATATGTAGATGTTCATATACTGTGCCATACATTCATACATTTTCAAGGTTTCCATATGCTGTTTTAGGGAGACTAGGTTTGACTCACCACTTTCCAGATATTTACAGCAAGTACACAGGTCTGACTCATGCTTATGTGCATTTCACACTAAGTTGTAATTCGCTGTCAAATGTGTCATCATTGGCACATGACATAAGAGAAGAATGCTAGAAATCTGAACTTCAGATTTCCCAATAGTACTCCAAATGCAGCACATTCCTATTGTTTTTTTTTTCACTCCTATGAACCATTACGGTTGTACATAGTCTGATTATAATTACCTACTCTGTGTTAAAAAATATATTGATGCATTAGAAAATGTAGCAACTTATGGAGCATTTCTCCCCTGGCCTCCGCTGAAAACAGGATCTGTGGAACCTAGTCGGACTTTACCGGTCAACAAATGTTAAAAAAAAAAAAAAAAAAAAAAAAAAAACTAATGTTTTTTAATATATGTTAACTATACTCTGTACTAAAGACTTTGTACTATTTGATATTGGAGCTTTTCTTCCCGGGCGTCCACTGAAAAAGGACATATGTCCAGATGGACTTTCCTGGTTAACAAATGTAAAATAAAATAAATAAATAAATACATGTTATTCTATGCACTTCCATATTTTGTAAGTGTATTATCAAATGTTGATCCCTTACTTTTGATCCTTTATCCAACATTATATGTGTCATAGCACAGCTTCACTATCCATGATCTGGGTATGTAGGACAATGCAGAAATACACACACACACACACACACACACACACACACACACACACACACACACACACACACACACACACAGAGACACACACAGACACACACATACACACACACATGTATATATATATATATATATATATATATATATATATATATATATCTATATATGTATATATATATATATATATATATATATATATATATATATATATATATTCTACTTCAGTAGACCGAACTTTCATATCACCAAAACAAAAAGGCCGACAACCACAGAACTCCTACGTCCCAGAAAACTGACTTTCCATTCCAGGTAAGTAACCGCTTGGCCATCCTGAAAAAAAAAGTGAAACCAAAGGAAAGCAAGCTCCCCTATGTGGGGGCTGAACCCTCACCCCCAAACAAAGTATATCAACTCTGAGAGTGCACTACCGCAGGGGTAAGAGACACAGTTCAACAAGTTGGCCAAGCAATACTTACCTGGAGTGGAAAGTCAGTGTTCCGGGACATCTGTGTTCTGTGGTTTCCAGCCTTTTTGACTCCATGATATGAAAGTCGGATAAATGAAAGTTCGGTCTACTGAAGTAGACCTATATATATATATATATATATATATATATATATATATATATATATATATATATATATATATATATATATATATATATATATATATATATGTATATATATATATATATATATATATATATATATATATATATATATATATAGAGAGAGAGAGAGCGAGATCTATACACACACACACACACACACACACACACACACACACACACACACACACACACATATATATATTTATATATATATATATATATGCACATATGTATATGGATCCACCTCAATAGATCGAACTTTTACAAGTTCGAACCACATATGGCTGAGACCATATATTCGAACTCCTAAAAGTTCGAACACTGAAGTAAAAACAAAAAACAGCAACAAAACACAAAACTAAGCATCTGTAATACCCCCACACCCCCCTACTTAAATATACCAACTCCAAGATCGCACTACATTGTGCAAATAGGAAATATTGCCATTCTGCACTGTACAGAGATCTCCATTCAGTCCAATCAAACTTTTAAAAGTTTGAACATATGACCTTGGCCATATGTATATCGAACTTGTAAAAGTTCGATCTATTGAAGGGGACCCATACATATATAAATATATATATATATATATATATATATATATATATATATATATATATATATGTATGTGTGTGTATGATATATATTGATATATAGGGAGAGAAAAAGCTATATAGATAGATAGAGACATACACACACAAACACACATGCACACACATATATATATATATATATATATATATATATATATATATATAGGTTTCTAGGTTCATAGGTTTATACTAGGCTATCTGCCCTAAGGCATTTATAAGCCTAGCCCAAATTTTTGTGGCTTACGCCACCCCTTATATGAAAAAAATACTGTGCCCATTAGTTTGTTGTGCCTCTGTCCAGCAGTGACACAGAGATGATTCCCAGGATAAACCTACGATCTCCCATCCACAGGTCAAGATTTCTCTTGAACAGAGCCAGCGAGGTGCTCTGCCTCACAT
This sequence comes from Protopterus annectens, assembly GCF_019279795.1. Classification (NCBI taxonomy): domain Eukaryota; kingdom Metazoa; phylum Chordata; order Ceratodontiformes; family Protopteridae; genus Protopterus; species Protopterus annectens. The sequence goes on along the minus strand of NC_056726.1, from coordinate 1,068,378,346 downwards.
GGATCGGGATTTTATTCCACAGCATAGGGAGTCTCTGTGTGATAAATCTATCCCTCCAGCACATCCTATTTATATCCGTGCTAAGGTTTAAGTCGCTTGCTCTAGTGGTTTTGGTGGATTTGGTTTTTTGAGGTGGAGCATGTCCATTAATTCCGGGTTGGACATGGCCTTGTATGTCAGGCACATGTCACCTCTGAGCAGACGGTATGCAACTGAATAGAGCTGGAGTTTCTTCAATCTGGCAGCATATGACAGATTTTGGAGTCCCTTTATCCTTTTGGTGAGGAACTTTTGGGGTCTCTCCAATTGCTGCAGATATATATATATATATATATATATATATATATATATATATATATATATATATATATATATATATATATATATATATATATATATATATATATATTTAAAAAATTGACAGAGGATCAACAGATTTGCACTCTGCTTAACTAAATGTACGGGCATGCGCAGTAGCATTTTTGAATTGTTTGCATGTTGCTACGTAGTGCACAAATGGGAGGCAAATTGCTTACATCAGAGACTTACTATTCCATAAACTGACTCCAATCCACACCTAGCTGTACTCCAGGCTGGGATTATGTGTGTCACATGGTATGTCCTCTGCTTAAGGTCAGATACTGGTCTACTACCTGAGGGTGACTGCTGTCTGCTGGAAATGTGTCCTGCTCGAGCCCATGACCTGCCACATCTTGGTGTTGTCAGCACACTCCCCTCTGGAGCACTGGATGCCCTACCAATATGGGAGCATAATTGTGCATGGCCACGTGAACTCTCAGCAAATGTAGTTGTTGACATACATCCACGAGGCTGAAGCTCAACTCCAACCAGACATTCCATCACAGACATCATATGTTCCAATGTCCAATGTTCCCCTTCCAATGTCTTTCCAGTGTGTCAGTCAAATGTTCCAAGATATCAGCAACATGGTGGAGGCAGTCATGGATGTCATACTGTGCTGCATCCATAACCCTAAGCATTCGTTGGGAGATCCTTTCTGAACATGCCTGTGCCACCATGACGGCCCTAAACATATGCCAAGTGATACGTGATGAGACACCTGCAACAGGTGATGGAGGGATAGCAGGCCTCCTACCAGCACCTCTATCAATCCACTTGTGTGGAACCACACCATCTGTTTGGGTATGGCCAGTGTTGATAGTCACTGCAGCCAAAGTAGCCACACTTACCTGTTCAGTGTCGATACCCTCTGACTCTCCAATATCTGTGGTGACAGGGGACTGGGTATGCGTAGGCATACTGGCTATGTACAGTGATAATGAGGGCAGACAAGGGATTTAAACCTCTGTGAGAGATTCAGCCCCTGCAACCCACAGCTGTGCCTCACTTTGGCCACCATCATCGTCATCGGAGTCTGAAGAGACACTGACATAAGGTTGTAAAGGGGGCAGTGACCAAACCACCTGGTCACTTGTGAAAAAGGAAAAAGCTGTACATTAATACCTGTACAGTTATGCTCTGCAGTACTATGTTGCAATATATGTTAAGCTTTATACACTGCCATCACTATTACAGTCTTGTATAACCCCCAGCTTCATACAGTAGGATATGAGGACATTATTTTCTAATCCAAACCTGTAATTATTTGAAAATAAAAGTTATTTAAACCTGAATCTCATGAGCAAAACATAAATGATGTACACTGTTGACATTCTTCAGAACTCTGCACAGCTGACAGTTATAGCAATCTTTAATGTCCTGACAATACTGCCAAATCCATCACTGTGGTCACACTTACAAGGCAGAGGTATGACCCTAAACTGTGGACAGTCAGACAATATCTGTACATTTGGTACTCATGCAGACCATACATCAATCCGGCCAGCAGGCCAGAGACTTTAATTAATACATTGAACTATATCTACCAAGCCTGAGATGACACTTTACAGAATACCTTGAATTAAATCTGCATCTCTGACAAAACTGTTTATTTTCTTGCTAGCAGCAGGAGCATGGTCTCTTCTTATTCGTGACAGTCCAGAGAAAATTGAGGGAGTGGTAATGTGAACAGCACCGCATGATACAGTATAACACTGGTAATACATTCAAGTATCTCCCATTTACTGTAGCTGCCATGTTAACAGATATGTGGTCACAATCTGTGTATGAACTTAAAACTGCAGCTAATCTCCCTCCCCATAAAACACCTGGCACCCATGTAAAACTATGAACACCCTAACATGGCAAATGCTGCATTATTCCAATGCTGATCCAGCTAAGCATACCTGGATGCTCCTCTTGAGTGGAAACAGTGGCACTGACATCCAAGACACATTGGCTAATGGATGCCTGGGACATGTCCTGTGTTGCAAGGTTCACCAGGAATTCTTCTGTGGCTGACAGAGGTTGTTTTGCTACAGGGCCACCACGAGCGACCTCATGATCCCTGGACACATGGCTGTATGCATACTGTATGGATCATATCTATGGCATGGTGTCGCACCTACTCATATGTGTGATTCAGGTGAACCACTGCATTAATGCTATGCACAACAACAGGACTTGGTAGTGTTGTCTGCAGGCCTCAATGATGAGGTCATTTTCTGCCTCAGTGAAATGTGCTCAGTGTCTGAAATGCATGATATCTCCTGAAATACAAATAAATGAGAACACATGTTAGGATCACATACGTGGGAGTACAGTATGTAGAGATACAGTAATAAAGGAAGTCTATCAGTATTCCCCACTTGATTACACATCTCATAATCAACAGTGTGCCAAACATACAAAGGGACACAACTAGGATAGTAGCAATAGTGTCATATTCCTGTTTGGGTTATGACGGATATTCACATATGATCACACACCCAACACAGAAGTCCATTGTAGTGGGCCCCGTAGTAGGAACCCTCCCCCAAAACATATGTATAAATAACAGTGCCAACCAAATAGCAGTGTAGTATTACAACTGCTAACAAAGGAAGTATCCAGGAAACCTGTGTCCCTAGTTAACAGACAGCATTATACCCTTGCTGTACTCTACATCCTCTGTACGTCTAACAGGACTGGAGATCAATGCCATGTCATCAGTACAGTTCTAACAAAGGCTTATTGATATAATCCACATTCTTCCTAAGTATATTCAAGCACATGCATTATGTAGGAAACAAATTGGATACATACCTGTTCAAGTACAATACTCCTCTGTTGAAAGATGCAGATATATAACATACCTGTTCAAGTACAATACTCCTCTGTTGAAAGATGCAGATATATAAGTACTGTGTCAATGAGTTAACCATACAAACTAACTCTCATACACAATGGTTTGTCTAGCTAGGAGTTTGACTTTTTAAGGTGGTTCTCATTAGCTGGTGATTACCTCTGAACCAATCTGTGGTTCAGGAATGTTACATGCAGCAAACAAACCTGATTTGCAGTATAATCAGCTAATCCCATGAAACTATTCAAGATGTAAGACTCAGTGTAGATTCCATCCCTTTTTCTCAGATGATGGGGTATAAAGTACTGGTGTAAAGATACTACTTCAGTGCAGAGAGAATGTTTGTACCTGATACTTGTTACATACAGGTGTGTGTGCTACAGGCTGAAGCTGCTGCTGCAGCAAACAATAGGCATAGTCAGAGAGGCTGCAGAATGAGCAGGACAACAACACTTAAGATTAACGGTGGGACCTGTGGCAACCTTGGTCTACAGGCATAGCGTGATTGAGGGAACCCATCCCACTGAAAATGTACAATGGGTTTAAGGTAAGAATGTTAGTCAAAAGTATCATTAACAGAGTAAAAGGCAGCATGCTTGGTGTGTCCTAGAACAAGGTAGACAGTGCATTAACCATTATGGCTGCAAGCTGGATGACTGCCAAGTCATGTGTTATGCCATGGTAGTCATCTGGAACATGAGTGCTGGCAAACCTTGCTTCTAGCATGACCTCCATATGGGTATGTTACTTGTACAGCTGTGATTGTCTGTAATATCAGTAACAAATCATTGTGGGCTGCAGTCTGATATTACTAGGTCTCATATAAACTACATACTTCAAAATCCTCTTTGAATTCATATTAATGCATGACCTGACATTCTATGCACTTTCTAGTGTTGTAATAGGAATAGTTTAAATGTGGTCCTATCTGTAAGCCTTTGACTTCCATTATTTAGAGGCAGACATTGCATCTGTACTACTTTGGGTGAATAAATACATGATGAGACAGTTATACATATCATAATTTATAATGGTGATGTACACATGCATGTATTTTAATGCTAGACACAGCTGTATATGAACCCAGGACCATGTGCACCAAAATTAATGTTTTCAAAGCATTTAACAGACTGAGCTACTGAGTCACTGTTACAGGAGGTGTATTTTTAAATGTTGTAGATGTAATTGAACACTTACCTGCTTTCACATTCCTCACTTACCACTATTATTATGTGTATGGCCTTACAGTGATATATATCTCTACCAGTGTCCCAGATAAACTCCTATTTTTCCATTAATCTCTTAGCAGAGTTGTGTGATGTGGTGCAATGCAGAGCATTGGGCAAGCACTCGTAATGACGAGTAAATTACAATTACTATGTTTTGCTTAAAATATATTTGCTAATTAACTGGCTGTGTGGATTGGTGGGTTGATGCACTGCTCTTCAAGGGTAATGATACTGGGTTTGAAATAGGGTGTAAATGTACTTTTTGAATGTGATTATTATGCTTTCAAATACACATATGAATATACTGACATTTAGCCTAGCTTAGTGATGCTGCACATAGCACAGCATCGCACAATTGTTCTTTAAAGAAGAGAATTGGGAGATAGAACATTTGTGAAATGGGGTGCAAGCAGGGGGTTAAAACATAATGAGAGGCAGGTAGGTATGTGCAGGAAGGGTGTAGGAAAGAACCATCATACCCATTTCTTCAACGGCAACAAATGTACACTTTGTAGATTTTTAACTGAATTTTTGTCACCCCCCAGAGAGAGGGGTGACAACAACATAAGTGCATTGTCATGCCAATTGGACAAAATTAAGTGTGCCCAGTGGGCATATGTGCAAAATGGAGAGCTATGTATGGGATGATATATATTATTTGGGACAGGTGCCCATTTTCTTTTAAGGAGAGAGTGGAATGTTGGGGAAGAAACATAGGTATGTGTGGGGAAGGTAAGCTGGGAAGGTGAGGAAGCATTTGCAGGCAGACAAGACATACAAGACAGCAGACAGGGTAGTTCTGGGACACACGACAGGGGTGAACACCTTAGTTGGTGAGGGTACTGTGGAATCCCAGTCCCATGGACATCAGACACAATGGCAGAGTGACTCAAGTCCTCACCTATAGGACTGTCATCACTGCACCTTCACTGTTCCTGTAGAGGCAGTGGTCAATGCCAATGCCTGGGGGCAGACGTCCTCACCTAGATGGACAGCATTCTCTCCATCCAGCGTAGGCATACCTGGCAATTCCTGACTTGGGACCAAATCATCCTCTCCAACTACACTCTCAGAGGGGGGCACAGCTCCAGTCTGTGAGGCGGGCTACCTGATGCAGCAGGTAATGCAGGGGCAGCAAAAGGGGGTGCCACCAGGCTGCGACCAAGATGTGCTGGGCCCTGGTGCCTCAGCAAGGGGAGCTAAGGTTGTTAGATCACCAGGAACTTGCCTACCTTGTCAGTCTGTGGTATATGAAATATAAACATAAAGGAAAAATAAACATAACCAAAATTAATGTAATTATTAACAGAAGTGAAAACAATAATGAGTAATGGAAACAAACTGAAAATAATATAATGAGGAACACAACAATAAATAATGTGAATGAAAGGTTTTTAACAACAAAGCAATATTAAATTATACATAAGGCCAATTTTAAAGGTAATAATAAATATTATAATATCAAATTATAATAATAAATATATTTTTTAAAAGAAAAGAAGGGGTTGGGTGAGAGAAAAAAGAACATTAGCAATTTCACAGATAATATAACTTCACAGAGTACAACTATATACTGCTAGATATGTTGTACTTCACTTGTGAGCACTCTGACTACTTTTATTCTATATATGATGTTCCACGTACATACCTCTCAAACTCTTAGCATGGAATATTGTGGGCAAGCCATGCATAATGTTGGTACAAAGCCACAGTGACAGGGAACAGTCTTACATAGTGTGCTCATAAAATAGTAGCAAGTTGTTCTCATAACAGTTTTGCCATTAAATTGCATTTCAACTGAACTCATATATCTGCAAGTCAGAGGACCAGACATATGGAACAATGTTCAGTACAATCAGCAAAAAATAGTGACAGTTGAGAGGTATGTTTGTGTACACTGCTGGACATTTCTCATTTGGCTGTTGTGGGTTTAAAACCAACAAACAGTGACTACAAGACTACTAAACATTTTATTTTAAAAAATAAATTATGAGTCCACCATCTTGTTTTAAAATTTTATTGGTTGATGCTGTGTCAGATCTTACAGTTACACTAATGAATAGCTGTGTAGGAGAGCTGTTACCTTACACATTTATACTATTGATTTATTGATTGCAACTTATATCATATATCAGACAAAATGAGCAGAACAGAGCATGGACTCAATCTGGGTATTGCACAGCATTTATTTCCAACATGCTAAAACAGTATTGCCTACAGCACATATGTACAATGGCTGGTGTCGGAATAGAAACCACAAGATGTGACTACAGGAATACTGAACATTTTTTTTAAAAACATTAAATTATCAGAGCAACATCTCCTTTTACACTTGATTTATGTTGTTTCAAATCTTGATTTACATACATGCATAGCTATGTAGGACTTGTATTAACTTACACATTTACCCTGTTCATTCATTCAGTACAACCTATAGCATATGTCAGACACAACACTGACAATCTGGGTATTGCACAGAATTTATTTATGACACATGATGAAGCATTTTACTGAGTACTGTACATTTATCAGTTGGCTGGTGTTGGATTAGAACCCACAGGCAGTGACTAAAGGAATGCTGAACTTTTCATTTGAAAAAATAAATTATCAGAGCACCATCTCCTTTTACACTATATAGATTAATGTTGCTTCATATCTGGCATTTACACACATGCATAGCTGTGTAGGACTTTTGTTAACTTACCTGTTTACCCTACTCAGTTATTGACTGGAATCAACAGAATATTTAAGACAATGAGCAGACCGCAACATCATTATTCATCATCATCATCACCATCATCCCCTTTTTCCCATTTACATGGTGTCGGGGTATCATACTAACTGTCGCCGACTCTCTCGATTCAGTGCCACTCTCCTGACTTCTTCAACACTCATGCCTGACTGTCGCAGATCTTCTTTCACACAATCCATCCACCTCTTTGCTGGATGCCCTCGCTTCCTCTTACCTTCTTCCTGTCTGTCCCAAATCTCCCTCACCAGATTGTCTTCTGCTTTTCTACACATGTGCCCATACCACCGTAATCTGTTTTCTTTGATCTTTTTTGTAATTGGAGCTACTTTGGCTTCTGCTCTTATGTCCTCATTTCTTCGCCTGTCCCGCAGTGTGCATCCTACCACCTTTCTGAGGCACTTCATTTCCATCACCTCTAGCTTCTTCAACTGTTCTGCCTTTACTGCCCAGGTTTCTGTACCACACAGTAGTACTGGTCGCACCACTGTCTTGTACACCTTACTTTTCAGCTTCTTTGGCATTCTTCTGTCATATACTACACCTGATACTCTATGCCAGTTGGCTGCAGCCACTCTGATTATAGCTTTGACCTCTTCATTCAGACTACCCTTCTCCTCAACCACCCCTCCCAGATACTTGAAGCTGTTTACCTGTTCCACTATCTTCCCATCTATCTCTATTCTCAGCTTCTTCTGATTTCCCCAATCTGCTGCCATTACCACTGTCTTATCTGTGCTTAGTTTCATCCCATGTGCCTTCAGATTTGCATTCCATTCTCCTATCCTTTGCTGAAGTTCTAGATCAGAGTCTGCCTGTACTGCCACATCGTCTGCATACAGCAGCTTTGTACCTCTGACCCCTCCAACCTGTTTGCTGATGTAGTCCATTACCAGTATGAACAGCAGTGGGCTCAGAGCTGAACCCTGGTGTACACCCACTCCCAATGGGAACCCCTCAGTGAGGCCAAACACTGTTCGTACTTGAGTAACTGGGTCCTTGTACATAACCAGTACTAATTCTACCAATGTTTCTGGGACTTCAAACCACCGCAGTACTGCCCAGATCAGCTTTCTTGGGACCCTGTCATATGCTTTCTCCAAGTCTAGGAAAGCCCAGTTTGACTCTCTCCTCTTCTCTAGTTTCTTCTCAAGTATCTGTCTCAATGCAAACATTGGGTCAGTTGTGCTGCATCCTGATCTGAATCCGAACTGTTCATCTCCCATCTTACATTCTACTATTCTGCGTATCTGTTTATCGATCACCCTCTCCAGAACTTTCATGCAATGTGGTAGGAGTTTGATGCCTCTGTACTGTCCACAGTTGTGGATGTCCCCTTTGTTCTTGTACACTGGTACGAGTATGCTTATTCTCCAGCTAATGAGAAGACCACAACATTGACTCTTAATCTGGGTACACCATAACATTAACTGATGGCTGAAAGCTATGCTACACAGTACTACATGCTTACTTGCTTTAACTTGTTTTACCAGTTCAGATATGCACCAGCACATTATTAAAATTATATGATGTCCAAAGTATTTCATGCATGACTGTTAAGCCTGCAATATCTGTATTTTTTTTATTTTATGAGTAAGTTATCCATTACATTATTACTTTATTGATTTTTTTTACAAACCACGTGATTGCCTCATCCTGGTCAAATGCCTTGCATGGGACTAGAGCCAGTGATGGTGAATCTTTAGGGTTTGGCATGTCAAATGCTACGGGTACAAAATGATTCAGTGCACTTCACATGAGCAATGAATGAAAAAGCAGTGTCTTTGGTAACTCAGGTGTTGGTGATCACTGACGTGTTACTCAAAATGTCGTGGCGTGTCACATTTAACATGTGTGTCATAAGTTTGCCATCACTGGAGACATTACAAGCCCTCTCTTCTGTAGCTGTGGTAAGAGAAGGAAACCATTATGCATGCCAGTTTTGCACAGATTCAGCTTGTATATTTATACAGTTCTGGAACACATACTTACATAACTGTGGGGTGTGCCTATCCCTAACCTATTGGATTCAGCCATCCAAGGTTCCCCTCTTTCTACGATACAGGTCATCACAGTGGTGATGACACTGCTCACCAGTGCTGGGAATTCTAGTTGCACTGGTTAGGTCCCTGGTCAAACTATCCCAGGTCTCAGACTTGCACTGTGACACCTGGTAGTCACCCTGCAACAGCCGGGGCCCATTTTGTTGTACCAGGAGTCCAATAAAACCCCTGGACTCCTGCACACCCCACTTTTGTGCCCTAAAGTACACACCTTCCCCATGACAACAGCCGTGCTCACAGTCAAGGTCAGGCTCCAAGGCATGACATGAAATTCTCAACTATTGGCCTTTATATAGGATGCTTTCCCACTCTCAGACTTCATACTGTAACTTTCAATAATGCACTGCATCACTTAGCATCATGCAAACTCACACAGACCATGTTTAAGTGGAGCTTAGCCATTCTTTGTATTGCTCAGCTTTTCTTAATGGAACAAGCTTTTAATTTAAACTCATCCAATATTTCAGTCACCTGACACAGTTTCACTTCAATATATATATAATTTTCTGCATTTTCTTGCTGCCTTTAACTAATTCCACCTAAAACACCAATTTTCTAGAGTTTTTGTGATTTAAAAAGCTTGTTTCAGCTACATATTGTACTTATTTTACTGCCTGCATTTTAACAAAGTTGTTTTTGTGTTTAAATTACCTGTTTAACTGTTGTAGGCTACACACTCAAGTGTGATAGCCATTTTTGTACATTTAAAGTCTTTTTTTTATTGTATCTGCTTTATTTTCTGAAAAAAAAAACAAAAAAACAAAAAAAAAATACTTGTTTTCCCACCTTTCTAAGCTAGTATAGTCCAATTTTCAGGTTAGTGCTGAATTCAGGGCTGTGTTACAAGTTTCTGTATTTGCCCATACCTTACTTGGATAGAAGGAAGTTTCTCTGCTCACTGTTAGAGAGGGAGCTTTGAGCAGCCTATCTGTCCCTGGAGGAGTGGTTTCAGCCCAGAAACTAGTAGTTTATTGGTCATTTTGGGCTAATTTCTATCTCTTTCATTTCTCTGCTAGAAAACCCACATTTGCTCGGTTTTGCATTCCGGCCAGTGCTGGTTAGCTAGGGTATAACTATTCCCGGCTCCACAAAGTCTACTCTTCAATTTCTCCCTTGGAACTAGACAAACTTTCTACTTAAGCACTCAAACCATTCACTTCTCATCCCAGCACTTGCTCAAAACTCATACCAAGCACTAATAAACCTTAGCACTAGACCCCCCCCCATACTGTAGAAAAGGACAAGGCTCTCTATTCGACATTACCAGCCGATCAGTAAAACAGTTCACTGTAACTATCCAGGCATGTCCAAAGGGCAGTTTCAGGTGCACTCTCTGGTCCAGCTGGTGAATCTGGGCATTTTGAGGCAATGTTACAATTGCCTCATGTACACAGACAACACTCTCCTCCTTCCATCAAACACTAATACATGCGAGAGATGCAATTATACAGCCAAACTGGAGGCAAAGCTCTCTCAACCTAAGACTGGACCAGACAGTCAAGAGGAGAAGGGAATTACTTGCATCACACCACCAGTCTCACAATGACCTATGAAACCAGCACTGGCAAGAAACACAAATAAATACACGAAAACATACTCAGAGGCTCTAAATAAAAATCTGCAAAAGCAACAGAGACCTCCAAAGCAAACATCCAAGCAACCTCTACTCCCCAACACAGACCATGAAACACATACTTCACAAAACCAGTGTGCTACGCAAGCACAGCCCTTAAGGCAAAATAACATACCCAACACACTAGTAATAGGTGACTCTATAGTCAGGCACACTGATGTCCCACTCACTAGGCTGAACAAGGAGAAGGTTACTGCTAGCTGCCTGTCAGGTGCCAGGAACAGCCACATAACACAAGCACTCAGGTCACTCCAGAAAAAGTACAAATATGACTCTGTCATTGTCCATGTTGGCGTGAATGACCTGAGCCATACCTCCCTGGACTACATGAAAAGAGACATGGAGGAGCTCTCTGACCACATAGCCCAGGCCGGTATGACCCTGATCCTGAGTAGCATCCTGCCCTCACCAAGAATGATACCACGGTATAGAGAAAAATTTATCAATTTCAACAATTGGCTAAGCTTCTGGTGTCATTCAAAGGGGATCCAGTGTCTGTCAGCCTGGGAAGACATGATCGACAAGCCACGCTGCTTTGCTAGAGATGGCTTGCACCTGTCACACTTAGGCTTTCGAATACTGGCCAAGGGTCTTGCCACCCCCATAGTGCCTTTTTTGGGCAAGGCTCAAAAGACAAACCCACTGCTGTAAATAGCACAAGTAACAAAAAACTGAGGGCAATGCTACTCAATGCCAGAAGTCTAAACCTCAAAATGTCTGCACTCGAGGCACTCCTCAGTATGAAGAAAATCGCTATATGTGCAATAACAGAAACCTGGTTTTAGGCTCCAGAGAGCACCTCAGCACTACCAGGATACAACTCATACCATACATTTTGGCCAAAAAACCCAGACCGAAATACAAAAGGCGGGGGAGTATCCATATTCATCAAGGATAACCATACCTCCAGGTTAGTGGCACAGCACGATGCTTCAGAGATCATCCACGTGCAACTAACTATGGGAAAAACTGTTATTCAAATTATAGCTTGATACAGATCACCCACCATGTCCCAGGACCCCCAATCCGCATTCCTGGAAACACTGGGAAACATAAAAGTCCTACCAAACATGCTGATATTGGGTGATTTCAATTGCCCAAACATTAACTTGGAGAACTACTCAAGTACAAACTCCCTTGCCCAACATTTCCTAGAATTTATAAACTCAAATGCCCTGGATCAACTGGTCAACACCCCCACCAGAGGTGACAACATATTGGACCTGGTCATCACCAGCATGGGCAATCGGTGTTCCACAGCGGAGGTCAACCCCTCACTGATTAGATTTGACAATAAACAAATCACTCTGGATATCCACATTCCGCCACCACCCCCTGGTCAAAGAAACCACCGTGAAAAACTTTTCAAAAGCAAACTTCATGTTACTTAAGACCGAGGTGGGAAGTTTCAAAGCCCCCATTCTAAAGGATAATGCTGTCCAAGCTGAAAAATCCTTTACTAATGCACTCTATGAGCACCTACAAGAATGCATGGAGCGTGCTATCCCAAGCAAAACCAAGACTCACTCCTCCAAGAAAAGGAAGCCAGTCTGGTCGGCCCCTGCCATAAGCAAGCTATACAATAGAAGGAGGAAACTAATACAGAAAAGAGTAAAATCTCAAGAAGGGAAGACATCCCTGATCAGTATCAGCAAGAAACTACGTTCCCTCATAAAATCATCCAAACCTAGCTTCGAAAGAAAAATTGCCATAGACTCCTAAGATAACCACAAGGCATTCTTTAGCTATGTCAAGAATCTAAGTGACAATTCTCAAATCTGTTCAGAGTTAGTGCAGAATGGCACAAAATACACTGAACTGACTGATATAGCCAACATCCTGGCAGACAGGTTCAGTGCAAACTTCACCCCCCTCACCTCCAAAAGGGCCCATAACAATACCAGAAGAATGTAGTACCCCTGAAATCACAGACACTCAGGTTAAAACAGCCCTCTCCAAAGCCAAAAACGCAGCATCAATGGGACCAAACGGTGTCCCAGGCTGCATCCTACATGAGCTCAAAGATGAACTTAAACACACCATTTAAATTCAGCCTCTCCACAGGCTACATGCCTACAGAGTGGTGCACAGCAACAGTTATTCCGCTCCCCAAAGGTGGACCCACAATAGACCCCAGGAACTATCACTCTATAAGCCTAATTAACTTGGTCTGCAAAGCTATGAAGCGCATCATCATGGATCTCATTAACAGAGACATTGGGAACTTCCAAACACTGGAACCTACCCAGTTCAGCTTTGTTAAGGGCAGATCATGCCCCCTAAACCTGGCGGACTTCTTTGAGACAGTTACCAAGGCTATAGATGAGGGAAAGGTGGTCCACACAGCCTACCTAGACCTCGCAAAGGCCTTTGACACCATTCCCCACTCAAGTACTATAGACAAGCTCACCAGCCTGAACATAATCCCCTGCATCACAAGATGGGTTGCCAACTGGCTCACGGACAGAACCCACATGGTAAGAGTTGCGGGATCTAGGTCTGACTCTAAACTGGTTACAAGTGGCATTCCCCAGGGCTCAGTCCTAGAACCCTCCTTTTGGCATATACTTCTCAGAGGTACGGGCATGCACAGGAGGACTATGGTTGACCAAGTTTTCAGATGACTGCAAACTAGTGGGTATAATTGACTCCCCGGCTGACAGAGACATCCTCCAAAAGGGTCTCACTGAGACAGATACCTGGTGTCAAAACCATGGCCTCAAGCTAAATGCCAAAAAGTGCATAGTCATCCCCTTTGGAAAAAAACAAAGTACCCACAAACTACCACATAGGTGGTAGCACTCTAAATATGGAAGACGTAATAAGGGATCTGGGGACCCAAGTAGATCGTAACCTCTCCTTTGATAATCACATTGTCAAAGTGGTTAGAAAATCCTTCTATGTGGCCCAACTAATCACAAAAGGGGTTGCATCCAGATCAAAACAGGTCATTGGACCCTTCTACGCATCACTCATCAGACCCACCTGGGATGTACCTTACAAGACACCTGCAACAACTGGAAAGACCACAGAAGTACCTCACCAAGAGGATCACTTGCCTCAAGCAGATGCCCTATGCAGCTTGACTGAAGAAACGTCAGCTGTACTCAGTTGCATACTGCCTACTCAGAGGTGATCTCTGCCTGACATACAAGGCCATGTCCAACCCAGAATTGATGGACATGCTCCATCTAAAGAAAACCATATCCCCTCGAGCCACATGCTCCAGGGATCTAAACCTCACCACAACAATAAATAGGAAGTGCTGAAGGGATAGATTCCTGTCCCAGAGACTTCCCATGCTCTGGAACAAGATTCCAATTTACATTAGGCGGAGCTCCTCGCAAACTCTCTTCAAGAGAAACCTTGACGACTGGATGGGAAACAGAAAGTTTATCCCAGGGATCACTTCAGTGGCTCTGCTGGACAGAGGCACAGGGAACTAATCTAAGGGGGCAGTGAAAGGCAACACATTCCGGCTAGGCTTATAAATGTCTTTTGGCAGATAGCCTAGTAGCTACCTATGAACCTATGAACCTATATATATAATATTTCTCCCTAGGATTCGAAACCAGGACCTACAATACTGTAGGTTATAACTCAACCTATTTAGCCACTAGAATGGTGAATGTGACTCGTATACATTCATATATGCTGTAATGGTGCCTGTAAGCATAGCACAGCTTGGCTGCACAGATTTGTGCATTGGTAAGCACTTCAGAACTGGAACAACTGCATACATCCAGTGTTTATTTTTAGCTGTGTAGTGGATGTCTTATGTTTAAATATGTCACACTATGCTTAGCTAAGTAATATGTGCATCCCACAAATGTGCACATGTAAATAAAAAAAGTATTAAAATTGAATACATGAGGTTTCTATTTTTAGATGTCTAGCAAATGTCTAATGCATATGTGAGCAAAGCTAAGCAGCATACCACACCATGCAAACAAGAACATGTGTTAAAAAAAAAAAAAAAAAAAAAAAAAAAAAGGAAAATTGCAATTTAATTCCAGTCCAGGTTAATGGGCCAAAGGGTACTGTGCTGTGCTTACCAACTGTCCAGAATTAAGGGACAGCCCATGCTATGAGTCTTACATTGATTCAATATCCATGTTCTGTGATCTCCCTTGGCAGTGCACCATAATTAATATGTATGGCGTGCTGCCAGGGAAGAACCGTAGCCATGTACACGGATAATTTCCACGTAGGCTCTACATGGAGTTCATTGAATCCTGGGAGTTGTCTGTATAAATACAAAGTTGTTTTAGCCATAGTGCCGAAAGACAATGGGATAAAAGAAAATTGTGACAGTTTCTGGGAAGTCAGTGTTCATAACTCTGGTCTTCTTCTGTTTATTGTTATGCTTATTTGCTTGTTTCTGGCACTGGTCACATTCAAAGACAGCAGATCTACTAAAACCAAGTTTGTCATATTGATATTCTTGTCACCAGCAGTATTTGAGGGGCCACTCCTGACATGCTAATCATTATCAGAGGTATGCATTTTATAAACTGGACTGATATAGCCTTCAAAAACAGTTTTGTCACCAAAAGATACAAGGACCCTTACATCCTTAAGGTATATGCAGGAGTATACATTGCATAGCAGTTGTTTACTTTTTGAAGAATTAGTTAGAATGCAAGAAAAAATGAGAGTGAATAAGTACGGGAAAATGTTAAGATGCTGCTGGTTAGGGAATCTTAATCAGCGGAGCTCCCACATTGTGGTCTCACCAAGGATGAGTTAGTAGCCACCTTGTGTGAAGTTAAAATTCAGTCCACTGAGTCCTGAAATAGCCTGGCAGAGGCATACAGCAAAAGGACAGCTCAGCACATCATGACAAGATGTTAAAATGCAGAAACTGAAGATGTAACTGAATTCAGGAGAATTAAACATGTTTGAGGTGCAGAGGCCAAAAACAGAGAAAGAATCTAAGTGGCAACTGAAGAAAGGATATGTTAACATGAAGTTTAACAGGAGACAAATATATAGACAAAAGGCATACTGGTATGAACATGGGATGTTCAGTCTTCGCCAGATGGATGTGAGCAATACAAGTTAAAGCATAGGGCAGTACCAATTAAGTTTCTCAGTACAAACTTTGGTAATTTTATTTGAGTATTTCATTGTGTGGGTAATCATCACCAAATAAACTAGTGGCAATGAATGAGGTTTTTAAACTGTCTGCTCACAAGTAGGGCAAAGTAGATCACTAGAAAATTAATTGACAAGACAGCCGAGGTTATATCAAAGTTAAAGGGCTGGATTCATGAACACCTACACTAACTGTAAACTAAGTGTACACTAAGCATACATGATCTGAATTCAAGAACACCTCTAGCAAATTTTTTCTTGTCTATTCTCTCTGTACACCTAGTCTGTACTTTGTGATAATCCTTATGAAACTCCCTTGATATTGAAGGCTGCAAGAAAATCAATGTGATTATTTATGGCAGCAGTGTAATCAGAGGTATTCATGGTCACCAGCAAGCCACTCTTGCCCGCTTTCATGATCTGGCATCCTTATTTTTCATCAAACAATTTAAAGTAGCTTTTTCATCAGCTGAAAGACTGGCAGATTGTAAATTTTGATTTAGCGTGACTCTTAAATCATGTTCACAAATATTCTGAACAGCTTGAAGAGTGTCAATCAAAGGTTGATAGTAAGCACTACTTTTTTAAATTTTCTCATTCAAAGATCTAGATGTCAATACACTATGCATAATATACTGTAAATTAAGCTTTCTTAAAAAAAATGCTTAAATTCTATTAGCACTTTGGTAATATCAATAGAATGAGCAGGCACAAATGAAAACAGCAGCAGGTTGCTGTCTATCATCGTACTGCTGAGATTTAAAATGTCCGTGCAAAAAGTTAATTATTTTTTGCGAGTCTTCCCCTTCCCCTTTCCTTGTTGACTGTTGGACCACTTTGGGGTCTTCACATTGCCCAATTGGTCTACTAAAAAAGGGCCTTGAGTAGATGTAGACAACACAGAAGCAGTAGTGTCTGTTGGGCAGGTGGGGTAGTTGACTTCAGCACGCACAGTGATGTTATCAGTGGTCTGTGCATCAGATCTATTTACATCATTAGAAGCACTAGCTAATATCTGACCAGTGTCAACATCTGAGTTAACTCCATGCAAGACCTTTAATGGATAAGCAGAACCTTGAGCATAGGGTCCAATGTTCCTCCAGAGCTTACCCTGTTTTTTGGTGATAATACTGACTCTTAGATATCTAAGCCCAAGAATACGCAGTTACAAAAAGGTAATGGTGCCTGTTTCTTTTTGACATTATAAACTGCTGGCAGTGTGGAAGGGTATTTTTATCATTGCAAGAAAGTTAAGCCATGTCAGTTATGCCACGGAGCTATCAGGTGGTAGTCAAAGCATGAAGTTATCATGTTAGCATGTCAGCATAATAATATTCTACTACAATAGAGAGACACTGGTGCTCAGTATCTGCAGTGATTTACAGAATGAATCTGAGGAGGATCCTGACATAGATCGTGTCAGTGGGCTGTGATCTTATGCCTCATTGGATGAGCTCGTGCTTTCACAGCAGCTGTCTACCACCTTACTTTAAAATCTGAACAATATTATGGGGGTTTGAGCATGTTGTCTTCTAAATCAGAGAATAAACAAACAGTGGAGCCTCATGGGCATATAGGAACCCAGCAGCCAATTAAACAGGCTCCTTAGAGGGTAACTGAGTCAGTAAAGCAAATTATGTGAAATGAACTGCAGGAGTTTTGGGTATGGGGCAAGTGAGGAATCCAACGGTTGCAGTGCCTCACTAACAGTGCAGGTACCAAAAGATATGAGAGTCAGGTTCTGATCGGACTGTAGTAAACTAAATTGCTATATGCCATTGGACAATTGTAGCATATCCAGTACAGATAAAGCTTAAGAGAAGTTGGGTTGATCTGAGTAAGGACTGAGGGCAAGAACCCCTGACAACTATTTTCCGTAAGAGATCAACTTTTGTTGTCATTTTGGGGTTTATAAATTTATAAAGATAATCTTTGGGATGAAAGATATTTCAGCAACATTGTAGAGGCTGATAGATTCCCTCAGGAGCTGAGGTCTATGCTCTTGTTGATATAGATAATATTACAATCTGCAGTCAGCATTGTTAGGAGCACATTCAACATGTTAAGGATGTGCTGAGCAGATCAAAAAGGGCAGGACTAGCTATTAAAGGAAAAAAGTGCCAGATGGGAGTGACACATATATTTTATTTTGGTCACTGAGTGGATGATGGTATAATCTTGCCAGAAATTGCCAAGGAAAAATATACTCAGACAGTCCCTGTCATGATTACCAAAAAGCGGATGAGGACATTCATTGTAAGATAGGAGTATAATAAGAATTATAGAAAGTCTATCCCTCCCTATAGCCTGGTAGCTATTACTCATAAACTTTGAGGAAAAAAAACAGGTAAAGTTCTTTGGACATCAGCTTACAAGCCATTTGTAATTACAGTCAAGAGTTTATTGTTCAGTTAGATGCATAATGCATGGTCTTTAAGATATACATAGGTCTCTTCAAAAGGGTAGCATCATATGATAATCTCAGTAAAAGACCTCAAGCAAGAGATGAATCATATATAGATCTAAGAAAGAGATTATATGAGAATTGTCTGGGTTATAAAAAAGTTAATTTGTCCTTGCACAATATACAGTTCACAGCATCTACAGAACAAACATGAATTATAATGTCAAAACTGCCTAATATTTTAAGTGATGACTGCCTACTTCTTTCTACTTGGTTCTTAAAATAGTTAATAAATTATCTTGTACCATCTCCTATGGACAGTTCTCAGAAATCTAACAATGTTTATTAATTGAGAACCTATGGACCCTTGCTTGTGCTACTATTTATAGCTGTGCTGATCCAATCACAACATTCGCCCACTACTTGGAAACTTTGTGGCAAAGTCAAGACTGTATATTCCCAATTTTAAAAAGGAGGTTAAGAGGGTAGAAATACCTTTGGCTTTTACAGTAACTAAGCCAACCACTTAAATCCATGTTTTTTCCCTGGAATTAATGGAAACCACAGCCTTCATGCAACCAGCTGAAAGAAACATTTAACCATTCACAACCCTTTTTTCCCATTTTTGCACATGGGGCAGGATGTCACTTCAACAGTGACAATCATCGAGAGCCAAGATAGCTAGCCTTGCCATGGTAGTACATCCACACCACACACTCAGACAAACACTCACACCTGTGGCCAATTTATATTGTCCAGTCCACCTAATGCATGTCTTTGGAATGTGGAAGGAAACTGGGCCACCCAGAGGAAACTCATGTGAATACAGGGAAGACATTCGGACTCTAAACAGAATGCACCTCAGCTGAGAACTGAACCTGGGAACTTCATTGCTATCCACTGTGCTACTATGCCATCCCAGAATAAACACTTCAAAAAGGGCCATATTTGTACCACTGCAACAAAGGTTTCATTTCTTAGACACAGACAGACTACACCAGCCTGCAGCCCAAAAGACTTCCAGAAAGAGCTAAGACATCATCACCAACACACTAAATCCATGTAATCAGCCAATAATACAACAGGAAGCCTTAACTTTGCTATAAACAATAGATACTTCCTAATAGATGTGATTAATGACCTAATTAATGACAATAATACAACAGGAAGCCTTAACTTTGTTGTAAACAATAGATACTTCCTAATAGATGCGATTAATGACCTAATTAATGACAATAATACAACAGGAAGCCTTAACTTTGCTATAAACAATAGATACTTCCTAATAGATGTGATTAATGACCTAATTAATGACAATAATACAACAGGAAGCCTTAACTTTGCTATAAACAATAGATACTTCCTAATAGATGTGATTAATGACCTAATTAATGACAATAATACAACAGGAAGCCTTAACTTTGTTGTAAACAATAGATACTTCCTAATAGATGCGATTAATGACCTAATTAATGAAAATAATACAACAGGAAGCCTTAACTTTGTTGTAAACAATAGATACTTCCTAATAGATGCTATTAATGACCTAAGTAATGTCTACATTAATGTTCAGACCACACACCAATTGACTATACAACAGGCACTTCACAAATTGACTCCTCCCAGCTATACACCTTACCACAGCTTACCGCCCAGCATTTTACTTTAGGCAACTCCATATAAAGTAGCCAAAACAGCTAGTGTCAACATAAATTACAAAATCCAACTCTAAGCCCCCCAGATTTGCAGCCATCTTCATGAAATTTTGGATCCCTTCATAGCAGTGCCTCTCAGTCATACAGTCAACCTCTCTAACTACTCATGTTTTTCCCACAGCCTTTACTTCAGGCATGCATACATCATTCCACTTCATAAGAAACAAACCCTAAGGCTTTCAGGTATTATATGCCTACAGCAAACATGCTCCCTATAACAAAAATCTTTTAAAACTGAAACACAGACAACTCTGGAATCCTGTAACAAATATGAACTTATTTGTGCAAAACAATGCAGTTTCAGAAGTACCATGACAACATTCTACACAGCCAGTGACACCTTTTATAAGAATATGAATGATTGAACACAGGTCTGTTTATTGATAACAATAAATCATAATCCAATCCTCTACAAACAATAAAATACAGTTATGGCCCAAATATAACAAGAAGGTTTCATTTTAAAGTTAACTCCAAAGCAGATCATTCCAGTTACACCTAGAAACATACCTTTTGACTGAAGGCACAATTAACATAGGAGTCCTACAAGAATATATTTTTCCACTACTGTTATTTTCTCTATTCTTTAATAATATATCTGCTGAACTTCTCCACCTCATTTTGGTCCTTTATGCAGATGATATATGAATCATAAAAGAGCACCTTGACCTTTATCCGAGACTACAATCTAATTTTACAGAGATATGCTAGTGAATGAATAAAATATGCTCCTGATCAGTCCTTGAAAGTCAAGCATTATAATATTTTGCAAACTACAACTCCCGAAATTGCCAAATCCAGTTAAAAGTGATACAGACAACACAATCCAATACCACAAGTAACAGAACAGAAGTACCTAAGGATTACATGGGGCCCTACTCTTTCTTTGGACATGTAGATTGAAATTACTAGTAGTATAATACTCCTCCACCTAAAAGTATGTTATAGAATCACATCTTCTTACCCCTATAGCTTTAATGACTTAGTTAAAAATGTACTTATTTTCAAATCAAACGTGGGTCCCTTTTAGAACCTTACATTTCAGTTCAAACAAATGTGTAATATTGTTATTATAGACAAACCCACAGATGTGTTCTTGTTGCAGTACTCAAAACTCAACACTCCCAAATTCAGCAGTATTGTAACAGTCCCTATAATTGATAAAGTCACATTTGTACTTGGCTTTCCAGTCTACATGCTGTTTGAAAATGTGACACTGATGCCTCCCTGAAAACAAATGTCAAAATCCTGCAGTCTAACTACACCGTTTGAGACGACCAAGAAGATCACATTACCCTCATAAGACCTCTTGCATTTTTAATTGCACATCATACAAATATAATGTCTCTGTTTTGTTACCATACTATATACAACTCTGTGAAGTATTTAGTTTATGTATGATTTTCTGTTTGTGTCTTGTACAATGATGCCCAGGTCATGTCAGAAAAAGGCTTGCCATCCCAGTTGACTTATCCGGTTATCAAACTGATATATACACATACATAAATAAATACATAAATGAATACCTTATAGTGATTGCATAGAGTCACTGAACAAAACATTACGCTTCTCAAAGGGATCTTGGAATTACCATTATATAATGTGATGATCCAGATTGTAAACTGAGCTGGTATAGTAAATGCAGGTGGTCTGTCTAGGCAGGGGACATGTTACTGTAACTGAAAGAATGTACCTTTGCTTAAGGTACATTTCTTAGGATGAGACATGAAAACCCATTTGAAGTCTAGAAATTGCTGAGATGTAAAGAGCTTTATAAAACCTGCATTTTTTTTTCTTTTGTTTTTCAGTAGAAATGAAGTAAGTATGTAAAATATGAAAACCTCTACAGAACCTGAAAGTGTTTTTAGTAAATATGCAGCAGCAATGTGAACTGTGGCAGAGTACACAGAAAATGCAAAGCTGTTTCACATACTCATATTAGTGGTAGTTTAGCCCACAGACTGCTAATTTTCTTCAAAAGTTATAATGCCATATTTGGAGGTAGAACTTCCTGGTTTTATATATAGCTCTGCTTTGAGAAAGCTACTTAGATTTAAAATTTTGACCCAATTGAAAATAAAGGGTCAGTATTTCTTTGTTTAATGTAAAAAGGGGTGAATTTGATTAAGGAGGGTGCTAAGTGATTAACACTCCCCATTCTTGATTCATTCCACGTTCCAAGTCTGACTTATTTGAATAAACATGATTTTGGTTTTGAAAGTCAACTCAACAGTTGATCCAGTCTAGCTTTCTGATTGATGGACTGCAGGTGAGAAGAGAGACTGACTTCTGCCTAGAGTCAATAAGCACATAGCTATACATGCTACCTGCTTCTCTTCTTCATCTGCTAAATATTCATAAACGTCACAGGTAGATAGATTATAGTTATCTACAGTTAGTGGTAGTAACAGAATCGGACAGATGTCAGATATTGATTTTCTTTTTTTTCTCATTTTTTTTATTGATTTTCAAGAGTATAATTACAATTTTTAACAATATTGATTTTCTTATGACACCTGCCTGTTCAGTCATGTCTATTTTATCCAGCAAGACATGTCTATTTTATATTTCTCTACAAGATCATACCAGTTTGTGTATTTATATTTCAAAATGTATTGACTGATTTCTTTAAGTCAAAATTTGTGTTATTTAGTTTTGAAATCTCGTGTCTGGGTCATTAATGATGTGTATAGGATTAATAGTGCAACACTGGTGAATTATAACTTCTGGCATTCACTTTATGAAGGGAGTGAGACTGCATGGTTATGAATACCATAATAGCATGATTTATTTTAAAATGAACATTAATAGTTATCTTAGTGTGCCACAATGCTTTGGCTTATCAAAGCACATTACAGTAAAAGTAGAAAGGGGTAGTAGTAGTACTGAAAAGAGTATTTTAGCTCTTTTTGGAAAATATTTATTTATTTGTTTGTTTGCTTGTTTGGCATTTGTAACCAGGATAGTCTGACTGAGCTAATGCAGTTTTTCAGCAGAGGCCTGGGGAGAAAAGCTCCACAGTTCAACTAAGCAAGAAAATTGTATGACTGAAGTAAAATGCAATAAAATAATTAAGGAAATGTCCATTACATTACAAGTAAGCGAAAACAGCAAATCATTCATTTAAACTAAATAGTAAGGATAGGAACAGGGGTGGCCACAGTGGCACAGCGGTTAGCATTGCCTCCTCACAGCAAGAGGTTCTCCGGTTCGATCCTCAGCTGGGGTGCCTTCTGTGTGGAGTCTGCATGTCCTCCCTGTAGTCGTGTGGGTTTCCTCCAGGTGCTCCGGTTTCCCCCCACATCCCAAAGACATGTTGTAGGTGGATTGGACACTCTGCATTGGCCCTAGGCATGAGTGCGTGTGTCTGTGGGCCTTCTGTTTAAGGTTGGGCACCGGGCTGACAACTTGACACCATAAAACTCAACTGCCACTCATGAGCGGATGGGTGATCCACTGTGGCAACCCCTAACTGGGAAAAGCTAAAGAAGAAGAAATAAGGATAGGAACCGGTAATAACAAAAAAAAAACTTTGTCTGTGTGTGTGTGTGTGTGTGTGTGTGTGTGTGTGTGTGTGTGTGTGTGTGAATGTCAAGTAGTATTAGCTGAAATATACTTACTTTAGTAGGGTGCTCTGGGATGAGAGCATGGTGGGTGAGTTCCTTAATAGCCAATTAATAATAATTTTTATTGAATTTCTCATTTTATTTTATTGAATACACATCAGCAGTAATATGTGCCTTTAATTATTAATTGAATTGTTTGAATTAAGACAACCCACAGAAAAAGGCGGGTTTTTTCTGAGTACTGATTGGTGTAAGTATTTTTTAAAAATGTGATGTTTGTAAGAGCACTTTTGTCTGACGAAGGGTTTAGCCCGAAAGCGCTCACTTTGTTTTTACTCTCAGTGTTTTAATAAATATTTATTGTGTTCGTACAGCAGCAGTTCCCAGTGATTTTCTTATTTTGTTTTTATATTATGTATCTTATATGAATATTGATCAGTTATAACATTGTACTCTATGGAGCTTTTCTCCCCTGGCCTCCACTGAAAAAGGGCTATTTTAGGCCCAGCTGGACTTTTCCGGTAAACAAATGGAAATAATGAATGAATGAATGAATGAATGAATGAATGAATGAATGAATGAATTAATTAATTAATTAATTAATGCATATATGCCTGGCCGTTTCTGAAAGGGGTCATTTCACCAGTCTATCTACCCACTGAACGAAAGGAAATGAAATAAATAAATAAAAATGTCCATAATAAACCTGACCATCTCCATACTGTGACTCTTTAGTAATAATGATAAATGGTAAGTATTTATAGAGAAGTGCTGCACAGGTACATAGGTACACAGGTACTGGACAGCTGTGTAATGACATGCTGTAGATACAAATATCCCATAATGCACTCTTGCGCAGCTATCTGAGCAGTGCATCAACTGTGCAACCAGGTAAAATGTACAGTGACAACTGTACAACCAGACAAAAATGTGCAGTGACAACATTGTTGTATAGACCAGAAAAATGAGGCTATGCAGTTACTCATACATGTATTCAAGAGTATACTGCATGGCATGGCTATAATGGTATCTCCTGATTTATTGGCAATCTGTAATGGCACATACTGGAATACAAAGATGAACTGATGGCCTGTGGTAGTGTAGGTCACCACAGACTGCATCCAAGTGGCATGACCCATAGCTATGCTATGCTGTGTGATGTAATGTGTGATTGGGCCATGCTTGTGGCCACTCTTATGACCCAAACATTACAGAAGAAAAGTGGTGTATAGGAAAGGGAGCAGCATGCATGTAAAGATAATGTAAAAGGGAGCACAGGACTGGAAAAGGCAGGATAATGTTTTTGCTGGCTTAAAGCCTCCTTCTTTGCTTATATGGGGGATGAGGGAAAAGGGCTGACAACAAAACAAAGTAAGGAAAGAGAGGCTAGATATATGTGTGTGAACAAATAGACATGAAAAACACAACAGGACACATGGATGGTTGTGCACACAGCAGGATGGGAAGACAGCGAGTCTACACAGATACACACTTGGTGAAGAAATGGTGAGGGGGCACGTTGAAGAATGCACATACCATGCATGCAGCATGCAGTAACAAGGAAACACTAGGATGGGGCTTGCATGAGGGCTGTTGTCAAGCATAAAGGGTAAACTACACTGAACCTTTTCAACCTGCTGGACTGCTGTGACTAGTGGTATGTGCATGTTGACTCTCTGGTAGCTGCTTGGTCATTGAAACTACTATTCACTCCACAGCTGATTCGATGGAGTCAAGTTGTATTCCCAGCTCTCTCTCAACAACAGTTGGCATCATCTACTGCAAATGCAGCTGGGATTCTAGAGGGACTGGAGCTAGGTGTTCTACCTACAGTGGATCATTTGCCCCATTATGGCTATGCATTGCCATCCTCACCACTGTCTCACAAAGCAGACATAACCAGGATAGACGGTGGATGAATCACATGTCGCACACCTTATTGTTTCTTTGGACCTGTAAAGGGGAGGCATAACAGGGAGTATCTAGGTGCATTATTGTATCGTCCACAGCCAAAACATACAATATATTGAAAGGGGAGTATCTAAATGCATTATTATAATGTTTGCAGCTGAAACATAGTCCATCTTGAATGGGGAGTATCTAAGTGCATTATTGCAACGTCCACAGCTGAAACATAGTATATTTTGAATGGGGAGTATCTAAGTGCATTACTGTAATGTCTGCAGTTGAAACATAGTATGTCCTGCAACCTGTTACTTATACCAGCCCTGTGCTACTGCAAGTCAGTACTTGCCAAAAGAAAACTGTTTAAAATGAAGAATACTTGCAAACCCAACCAGGGTCTTCTTGCCTGAACTCTGTTTGTCATTTTTTTCTTTGCCCAAAGAAAAAATGCGTCAAATGAATCTCTACTTCTCACTGCTGTAGTTGTTGAAAAAAATGTTTAAAATGAAAGATACTTGCAAAACCAACCAGGGCCTTCTTGCCTAACCTCTACTTCTTACTATAGGAGGCCATCATGGTGGTCATAGCACAGGTCATTATATTAATACCTGCAGTCCTGCCTGTAGCTTTGCTCAGAACCTCAACCAGGACATTCCCAACATCAGTTTTTCTAAAAGGTCATCATAAACCCCTGGAGACCCTGTATGAATTCCCTGTCTTCTGCATATTCTAGACAGGTATTCCCTGACAGTTTGCCACAGTATTAGCCAAGACCACTAGACTATCCTTGTAAAACTGCAACAACTTCTTAGGGTATAAAATGGTAGACACTGGAACATACATAAAATGTTTTTTTTTTTTTCCGGAATTGCAGTTGATATAACCCTTCATAATAAAGTTGCATGACTTACACCCATGAGCAGGTCCTTGTAAGTGCTTACTAACATTTTAATCCTGGGGTGCATCTGGTGCACAGGCTGTATATTTTGGCATTACTGAGTTTATGCAGAAGTTACCTTTTCAATGACACTTGTGTTATAAGGCCCCATTTGCTTATGCAGTACACATTTGGGTTTAAATGCGCAAATTAGAGAAGACTGCACCATTCTGCAAACAGTTAATTAATTACTAATTAATTATTAATTATTAATTAGTTTGTGCAGTTAATTATGCAAACAGTGCACTAAACTGCACACATTTGGGAATTTGTGAAGAGTTCTGCATAGGGCTTTAGAATGGGATTTGTTTAACTAGATGCATATTTCTACATTTTTAAAAGTGTGTTTGTGCAGAGGGTGCTTCTTTTTAAAGGGCATTCATACAGGCAGACTCTGCTAGATAACTTGTCAAGTGTAGTAAATTTTCCATTATTGTGCAGCACTGCTCTGTTGTGCTTTGTTTATATATGTTGTGAGAAGCAACTGGTGTATCAATGTTGTTGAGACTTAAAGTTATCCTGTCATATGCATTATATTACTTATGGTTATGTTGTTCGCCCATTTTCCTTTTTCTAAACATTTTAATCATTTTCAAGTTAAGTGCAAAGAAAAATCAAAGAGGACAGATCAAAAATGTTAATGTGTAAAATTGGGTACAAATTAAACTTCTCAGCTATCATAATACACATAATAAGAGACATACATCTGAACAAATATTAAAACCCCAAGTATCCCTAAAACTATGTAGACTATGCACACATTGCAGGCTATAGTATTTTCAAGGAGTGGCAAAGTCTTTATGACCACAGATACAAATTTAAGCAGTGCTCAAGATATATATATATATATATATATATATATATATATATATATATGGGTCTACCTGAGTTAGTCGAAACGTAAGAAGACTGACAAGCAAATCACGAGGCCGAGAAGATCGACAGTTCAGAAGACCGACGCGACGGATGAAAACACCGATGCCGAGGATGCCGACATGGGAAAAGGCTGTGTAAGTATGCGGTAGTGACGGACGTTTGGGTGCGAGTAAGGTAAGGGTGGATATTGACAGTGTGTGGGGATAGGGGTGGGTAAAGTGAGTTAGGGTCAGTGCGTGGGTTAGGTAAGTGTGTGGTAGTGATTGTGTTTGGGTTCGGGGCGGGTTAAGTGAGTTAGGGTTAGGGAGCGGGTCAGGTAAGTGTGCGGTAGTGATTGTGTTTGGGTTAGGGGTGGGTTAAGTGAGTTAGGGTTAGGGAGCGGGTCAGGTAAGTGTGCGCAAGTGATTGTGTTTGGGTTAGTTGCTGGTTAAGTGAGTTATGGTTAGGGCGCGGGTTAGCTGAGTATGCGATAGTGACGGACCTTAGGGTTAGGGTTTGGGTTAGGGTTGTAGATAGTTGTTTATGTGAGGTTTAGTGTGGGTTTGTAGGGATTTTGGTGTGCTTGTGTTGTGTGTGTGGTTTTTGGACAGGGAATGTGTTTTGTTTGTTGATTGTTGTGATTGTGGTGTGTGCAGTGTATGAGGTTTCGTGTTTGTGTACCGTCGGTTATTTCGTTGTCGGGCATGTGGGGTTTCGTGTTTTTGCACTGTCGGTTATGTGGTTTCGGTGATTGCGTTGTCGGTCTTCTGGCGTGTCGATTATGTCAGGCAGAACCATATATATATATATATATATATATATATATATATATATATATATATATATATATATATATAGATTCACTTCAGAAGACTGACAAGTCAAAATCTCAAAATTCATAAGACTGAAATCAAAAATCCTGAAAACTCAAAATTCTGAATCTCAAAAGACTGAAAACACACAGGATACATATACTAACTATAGACAACACAAATCAGATTACTTTCCACCAAGTATAAGCAGGGGGGCAAGACCCCCTGTACCACCCATGTGAGGGACTGTGCCCCCCACATCCCCTGCTACTTAAATATATCAGCTCTGAGATTGCACCTCACTACACTATCATGAGTTATGTTGTAGTATAGCAAGTTAAAAGGGAACATTACTAAAGTTACAACAGGCAGTCATGAAACATGTGATGGTATGTTTGACATTTTTTTCTGTGGAGTGCAATCTTGGAGTTGATATATTTAAGTAGCAGGGTGTGTGGGAGGTGCAACCCCCTCCACATAGAGGGTGCAGGGGGGGCGTGTCCCCATGCTCATACTTGGTGAAAACTGCTATGCTTTGTCTTGTATGTGTTTGTCTGTGTCCTTGTACTGGAATATTGTCATTATTTGCATCCTGTGTGTTTTCAGTCTTTTGGGATTCAGGATTTTGAGTTTTCAGGATTTTGGGCTTTATCTTATAAAATTCAAAATTGTGACTTTTCAGTCTTCTATAGTGAATCTCTCTCTCTCTCTCTCATATATATATATATATATATATATATATATATATATATATATATATAAATATATATATATATATATATATATATATATATATATATATATATATATATATATATATATATATATATATATATATATGTATATATATATATATATATATATATATATATATATATATATATACACAAATAAAACCAAGAAAACACTGGCAAATAAAATTGTTAAAATAACAAAAAAACTTCCGAAGGCATCTGTAACATAAATAAAACTAGGTATAACACAAGAAGAAAGAATGCAGCAAGTAGAACCTCCTTGTATTATACCTAGTTTAATTTAATGTTTTACAGATGCCTTCGGAAGTTTTTTGTTATTATACATATATATATATATATATATATATATATATATATATATATATATATATATATATATGGATCTACCTGACTACATCGAAACTTCAAAAGAGCAAAAACGACTTCACCGACACCACATCATCGACAGTTCACAAACCCGACACCTCATACACTCGACACATCATAACAACAAACAAAACAAATCCCCTATCCAAAACCCACACACACAGCACAAGCACGCCAAAATCCTTACAAACCAACACTAACCCATACATTCACAACTATCTACAACCCTAACCCAAACCCTTACCCTAAGGTCCGTCACTATCGCACACTCACCTAACCCGCACCCTAACCCTAACTCACTTAACCCGCCCCTAACCCAAAAACTATCACTACTGCACCCTTACCTAACCTGCGCCCTAACCCTAACTCACTTATCCCACCCCTATCCCTACAGACCGCCAGCATCGCACACTTACCTTCCTCGCACCCTTACCTAATCCGCGCCCTAACCCTAACTCACTTATCCCACCCCTATCCCTACACACCGTCAACATCGCACACTTACCTTACTCGCACCCTAACGTCCGTCACTACCACATACTTACACATCCTTTCCCCATCTCAGTGTTCTCAGCATCGGTGTCTTCCTCCGTCGGTCTTCTGCCTTGTCGATCTTCTGGCGTCGGTGAAGTCGTTTTCGCTCTTCTGACATTTCGATGTAGTCAGGTAGATCCATATATATATATATATATATATATATATATATATATATATATATATATATATATATATATCAGGCATACTAAAAGATCTTAACATGCATATGTACATGTATGTTCGTCCGGATGGAGAGATGAAAAGTCAGCAAACAAAGGAGAGTAGTAGTGCTGAAACTGAATACATCCTCAAGTCACAAAATCTCACCAAGGTGACACTGATATATAGACTGTATTTACATAGCATATATCATGGGCAGAAGTAGGTCAAAATCTATAAAAGATAGCTGGGTGCACAAGACCCAGGATAAAAAATTGCCCAATCTAGGTAGGTGCACTGGTGCCAGAAATGGAAAAGCTGACAGTGCAGAATCCTCAAAATACGGAAACATTCCTAGAATGGGGCCAGACCAGGTCCAGGGAGAGGATGGTCCCCCTGTTGTAGAAGGAAGTAGCAGTCCACAAAAATCACAAAAAACTGATAAGCCAAAGAAGAGCCATAAAGACAATAAAGTGACTATTGAGGATAAGAAAGCAATTATTTATTGTTACTATTATGCAAAAACCTCAGAATTTCCAGACACAAGATATACAAAATGATGAAGAGAGAAATTAGAGGAAAGAAAAATACTTCTGCAAGAAAAACTGTCAGAAGCTTCAGATGAAAATTTGTGTTCATTAATACAACAGATTTGTGAGAAACAGTACATAGATCAACATTGGAGAAAGAAGCATCTAAGGTAGGGCAAAATATAAACAAGAAAACCAAGAGATATTTGAAAAGTATAAAAAAGAAATATGGACATGTGAAAGAGAGATTTGGTATGGTGCAATATTTATGCAAAGGAGAAAGCTAAATTAATCAATGTAAAGAAGGCAGCCCCAAAGATATTTGAAGAGAAATACAGGCAAAGCATCCTGATGTGGAAAATTTCACAATAAAAAAATAATATTATAAAGATGGAACATAGAAAAAAGACCATTAAAGTAGAAGTTAACAAAATAGAAGTTGAAGTTGTGTAGTGCCTGCGAAGTGAAGGATTTGATGTAGAAGGACTAACGCAGGTTACATCACAGCAGGATGGAGTGAGTCCCCAAAGCAGGGAGAAATGGGAAGATCAGGAAACTTCTGAAGAAGAAATATGGGCATGGGAAAGAAGAAGAGATTTAATATGGTGTAATATTTATGCAAAGGAGAAAGCAAAACTAACCAATACAAAAAGAGCAGCACCAAAGATTTCTGAAGAGAAATACAGACAAAGGAATCCAGACATGAAAAACTTTACAACACAAAAATAACAAGACAAAGAGGAAAAGTAGAAAAGGAGATCAGTAATGGAGAAGTTAAAGAAATAGAAACTGAGGTCATGGAGTACCCGTAAAGTGAAGTATTTAGTGTAGAAAATCTAATTCAGAAAGCACCACAACAGGATAGAGTAATGGATATCCAAATTAAGGGGAAACCAGTGGAACAGGAAGCAATTGGTCAGGTGCCATATGAAGATCATTTGGAGCCTTCCACAGGAAACAAACATTCACTTGAAGCTAGACAGCAAGGGAAGGAACAGGAAACTGTGATGTAGTCAATGTTGAGGAGTGATAGGCCAGTGAGTTCCCATATGATAGAGCAACGGACAGCAAAGGATGAAATTGATAAGACTGTGTCACAGGAAGCTGCTATAGAACCTTCTATAGAATGCCCGCAGGAATTGGAAAACAAAGGATGTGTCATCAGTTTGGAAGAAAATGAGGTAAGATAAGAATTGTTTTATTTAATAGATGGATCTATATTATACATTCGAAGCTTCAAAATTTTGAACCTCATATGTTCGACAACATATGAGCGAAACTTGAATCTTCGAATATATAATAAAAACATAAATAAAAAAACACTTACCTTAATGCTCTGAGCAGGGGGGCAAGCCAACCTGCACCCCCCACACCTCCCATACTTAAATATACCAACTCTGAGACCACACTTCAGTGCAGAAAAGGGAAATTTTCCCATTCTGCACATACAGAACTGTTGCTTTTCACCATCAAACTTTTCAAAGTTCAATCATATGGTGTCGACCATATGACATTTAAACTTTGAAACGTTCAATAATTTAATAGGGACCCTAATAGACATGGACAGATATATCAAGATCAGTGAAAGAAATAGACTGCAGAAGGTTAATAAAACACAAAAAGTCAGAAGTCTGATAAAAAAATTAACACAGTAATTAAGACTGTTCATAGAGAATTATGTGATATAACAGAAGTAAACAGGATATATTACTGTGCAGCAAAATTAATAACTGATAAAGTTCTACCACAAGAACACAGGGTAGTGAGGGAAAGGAAGGGGAGAAATCAAATACCATCATGGAAGTATCGAACAGAGAAAATTATAAAGCAATTAAGACAAGAAGTGTCACTGTTAGAAGACTATAGAAGAGGGAACAGATCAACAAAAATATTAAGAAAGATAGATGTGATAAAAGGAATGCACAGTATTATAACAGATCAGGATCTATCATGCACTATTGCAAATAACAAACTAAAAATTTCAGCACGGGCAGAAAAACTTAGAAGATACAAAGATAAATATAAAGGAAAAGTGCAAAATAAGCAATTTATTGAGGACCCAAAAAGGTTTTATAGAGAACTGCATATAAGATCAAGATCAAAGGAATTGAAAGACTGTCAAAAAAAGAAAAAATAGATACATTTTGTAGAAGTATCGATGAAGATCCTGTGGAACATAACAAAGATGCTAAATGGATAGAAGAAGTAAAAGAAAGAATAAGACGTTTAAAGGTACAGGATATGAAATGGGATGAAGTAACAGCCAGAGAGATTGAAACAAAGTTAAGAAAAGCCTCTAATTGGAAAGGCCCAGGCCCAGATGCAGTACCTAACGTCTGGTTAAAGTATTAACATCTTTGCACAAAGATTCAGCCATGAGTAAAAATTATTTATATGCGCACCCAGAACAGACACCAGCCTGGCTACCAACAGGAAAAACAATGCCCCTACTTAACAATGAACCTGAAAGCTACCCTAAAAATTATAGACCGATAACTTGCCTTCCGATGACATATAAACTATACATGGGAATTAATGCTGACAGAGTTTATAATCATTTAGAAAAAACTCAATTATGGCAGTAGAACAAAAGGGCAATAAAATAAACTCATATGGAACAAAGGATCATTTGTTGTTAAATAAAGTCATAGTGGAGAACTGTTAAAAGGGGAGGAATCTAAGTATGGCATGGATAAAAAAGCATTTAAATGTATCCTTCATACATGGATAAAAGAGTGCTTAAAAATGTATAAGATACACCCCATATTGATCGATTACATTACAGTGACCATGAAACAGTGGCAGACTACTTTGCAATTAAGCCATTTTAAAGGACAGATTTTTATCTCAGGGATAAAAATTCAAAGGGGGATATTCCAGGGTAAATCTCTGTCACCGTTACTGTCTTGCCCTTAATTCATTAAGTTGTTTGCTCAACAGCTTAGGCCATGGCTATAATCTGGCTCCTAGAAAACAACAAAGTGTAAAGGCTTCTCACCTTCTCTTTGTTGATGATTTAACACTGTATACCTCATCAGATAAGGAACTGAAAGCACAACTGCAAGTTGTCAAAACTTTTTCTGATGATATAAGAATGTCATTTGGTCTTGATAAATGTGGAAAAGTAACATTTAAAGCAGGAAAACTGCAACACAAGGAAAACATTGGTTTGGGACAAGAATGTGATATAAAATAACTTGAGCAAGAAGGAATGTATAAATACTTGGGAACTGATGAAGGATCAACAATAAAACACGAACAAATGTGAATAAAACTTAGTAAGGAATACTTCAGAAGCTTAAATTAATCATGAAAACAGCAGTGACATCTAGGAACAAAATCCAAGCTATAACCCAATGTGCTCTTCCCATCCTAACTTACAGTTTTGGAGTGATTGACTGGCCCCAAAAATGTGTTGGATAGATTAGATAGGAAAACAAGAAGGATAGTTCATGCTCACCAAATGATTTAGGAAAATCAGAGCATACCAAGATTATATATTCCATGTGCTGAAGGAGGGATGGGTCTCCTTGAAACTGATTATATGTATAGATTCCACACATATCTGCTGACCTCACAAGACCCAAACATAGTGAAAGTTTTGAAACATGAGGAGAATAATCTCTGCTTAATCTAGCAAAGTCAAGCATGAATGGAAATCAAACCAGAAGTAGATAAAAATCAGGCAGCAACTGAATATGCCAAAAAAAAAAAAAGAATATAAGGTGAAAGATCAGCTGAGAAGGCAAGAAATGTGGGAAAAGCATAAATATAGTTGCAAGTATTGTAAACTTCTGGAAGAACATCATGTTGATCAGGAATGAACACAGGAATGGTTAAGGAGAGGCAAATTCAAACTAAGAGATGAAAGGTTAATATTGGTGGCACAAGACAGTGGGCTACGTACACATTGGTTTACAAAGTCTATTGGACATGTGGGAGAAACAGACAAATGCAGTTTTGTAAAACAGAACTGAAAACAGTTCAACACTTATTTGCTGGTTAGGACATACTAATGGCAGAAGGACTGTATACTGAAATGCATAATAATGTGGCAAGACTGTTGCACTGGGGATTGTGCAAATATGGTACTGAAGTGGCTGAAAAACATTGGAAACATGAGCCACAAAGCATCATAGAAAATAATGTGTACATCACATGAGATCATCCATTACCAACAGTTCAAAAGATAGATGATAGAAAACTGGATAGAGTGGTCCAAGAAAAGAAGGCAAGTGAAGCATTGATGATTGAAATTGCCACACCCTGTGACTATAGCGTCTTGCATACAGAGAGACACAAAGTCATAAAATATCAGGATCTGCAGGCAGAAATGAGAGCAATGTGGAAGAAAGATACCCACACAGTTCCAATAGTAGTAGGAGCAATGGGTCTTATAAAAAAGAATTTGCAATCATATTTAGGTACTAATACATGTAACTCCATATGAACTGCAGGAGGAGTCATTACTGGGCACATTGCGGGTGCTGTGAAGAGCACTACTGGCAGACATCAAAGACTGAAACAATACTAATTTCATGAACTTTAATCATGCTTTGACTTAGGAATGGGGTCCATTCCCGTCATGGTATTAGAAACCCAAAAGACTTGGAGAAATTAAAAAAGAGAGAAAACATATACACGTATAAACAAATAAATAAAACTTTTGGCCTGACAGCCAAAATATTAATTCAACTTTTTTTCCAAGCAAATTTGAAAAGTTTTGACTTTTTGTTTCCCAAAATTCATTATCATGTGGAAGAAGACTTAAACAGATATACTTTCAGGTTTATAGGTTCAGATGTGGCTTACTGCCCTTGTAGAGCACTATAAAACTAGCAAATTACTCCATGTGCGAATCAAACATTACACCTTATGACTGTAAGGTAATTACACCAACCTCCCACCCTGCACATTTTCTGAAAATCCACAAGTCCCATGTCCAATGTACTTGATGCTTCTTCCTTTATTTATCATTTATTCTGAGGCTTATGTACCATCATGATGCCAGTTGTCAAAGAAGCAATACAAATAGAACAGCAAACAACAAAATCATCAGGTAAAATATAAAAAAAAGCTAATGACTAAACTTTCAGCCTGGCCCTGCTTCTTCATTTACAAAGTGCAGTGACTAATTCATATCTCCATGATTTTGCCTGCCCATTTCTTTAAATGCTATCTTGTATTTCAACAACTCGGTAACCTCACTTTTGTATTAAGTTTGTATTCCTCACTTTGTACCATCATGACTTTCCTTTGTCTGTGTTACCTTCAAATGAGGCCTTGGTAGTGTCCTATAGCATAAGCAGAATGTGTCTGCATTTTTGACGATGACTATTTGTCTTATGTTTCTGAATTTTCCTATCACCTCCTCACATTACCAGTGAAAGATTCTAGAATATTAAAGAAGCAGAAAAAGAGAGACACAGAAACCGAAGGAAGGACATATAAAATGATGGAAGCAGATCAGAGGGACACCTGCACTCTCTGCTAAGTCATACTCTCTCTCTCTTATATCTTACTTTCACTCCTGTTGTATTGCTGTAATCTAATATCAGCACAAGCCAAGGATGAGCAGTAACAAGTGATTGCTTTTGGTTTTATTGTATTTAAGTCTGCATTGATTTTTTGAGCTTCACTTCACAAAATGCTACATATCAGTGATACATTTTCTGTATCACACAATAGTGAAGCAGTTTTCACAGCATTCCTATACTGCATACCATGTGATTATCAAGGACAGTATACAATAATTCCAAATAGAAATAATTAAGCATCTGTTTAATTGGAAATGTGATTTCTTTGGAATATGCTCTATTATGTATATTTATTCCATATGGTAGTAACCACAGCTGATAAGATGAACCTGTTGCAATCTGTTTATAATTAAGGTTTAAAAAATAACAGTGAACCAGTTTGTTCCATGGAGTGGGATTCAGTTTCCAGACAAACTCATTTCATCAGTTTTGAAGGACCATCATGGGCATAAAGTACCTGACCAACGACAGTAAAGTTACCATCACAAGGACCCTCCTATTATCCTCTCTTCTCTATGCCTCCCCCATATTCATCAACCTAAATAAAGCAGACTTAAACAAACTAAACACTTGCTACAATAAAATAGCAAGCTGTCCTTGCTATAATTACCCAACCTACTCACATATAACCAGCTTACTATAGCCCATCAAATCCTGTATTATCCTGACAGAGTAGCTGCACTTCAAGGCCTCCTTAATATGTATTCTAAATAATGCCTTTTAAGATCCACCAACAAGGCTCTGGTTGACATAACCAAAAGTAACAATAACTCTGGGATTCCTTATATTCCACTTCTGTTGCAATGATCTGGAATTCCATCCCCCTAGATATTAGGTCCACAGAAAACTTCTCTGGTCCCATTTAAACAGTTCTTGGTTATGTAATTGTTCCAACCCTGGATAGTCTCCCTTACAAGATCAATACTGCACTTGAATCCTCTTAAGAAATCCTTCATCAGCTATAACCTATGTTCTTCTCATATATATATATATATATATATATATATATATATATATGTGTGTGTGTGTGTGTGTGTGTGTGTGTGTGTGTGTGTGTGTGTGTGTGTGTGTGTGTGTGTGTGTGTGTGTGTGTGATTACTGCATTAAACATTGTTGAATGTAACCTTACAGCTGTATAATTGCCCTACAACCATATTGTCTTTGGTTACACAATGTGAATTTATTTTATGCTCTTTGCTTTATCTACCTTTCTCTGTACTCTGTACTACCACTAGTATAGTTCTAGTAGTACTGTCGTACTGTACTCTGTTCATTTGTGAATGTTTTTTACTGTACAAATCTCTGTGAGCTTTGTAAATTGTATTTCCTGTATTTATCTCTGTGGAGCTTTTCTCCCTGGGCCTCCCCTGCAAGTGGGATTCTCACCCAGTCAGACTCTCCTGGTAAACAAATGTAAAATAAATACATACATATTCCTGTGTATGTCTTATCACTGCTTTGCAAGATATTTCTAATAATAGATAGTTGTGGGTATGTTTAACATTTCTCCATGCCTATGTTGCATTGTGATCCTTGTCATATTCTGTTATAGTTACTTTTGGATTTTTTACAATTAAGTTAGTTGTTGCTGTCCACTAGCCTACATGTGGCCTTTGTCCACTTTTTCTGCTGTAGTTATCACTTGTCCATATTTGGACACTTATGTGACTAAAAACTTCACTTGATGATTGTTGCTTTTATGTCTTGTGCAAGGGCCACATGATCACTGTCTGACATGTGTCCACCACATAGGCCTAAGTACTCCTTCTGCCCCTACTGTCTGCCATTGTGAAAGTGTCACATGATCACTGTCTGAAGTGTACCCACCGCATGGGTCTAACTATTCCTTCTGCCTCTACTGTCTACATGCGCAAAATGGGGAAAAATGGTTTGTGTATGGATATATATTTGAATGTAGCTGATTGTGGGTTATCAGTTACAGAGAAGTGCTAATTTTATCACACATTCCTGCTTTTTTTTTTTTTTTACAAGTGAAATATTTACAATCCTTACACTAGCAGGTTACAATGATTCCATACCAGGACCACCAATCACTGTGACATCACCTCCCACAAAACAGCATTGTGAAGAATATCCAGGAGCAGTTCCTGTGCCACTAATGGTTTGACTAAAGCAGGTTTATGTATTAGGCTAGCTACCCTTGTGGGTCATTTCATGCCTAGCCAGTTTCATTTTCAATGGTAAGAATAAAACACTGTACCTTGTATCTTCAAGGTAAACACCTTAACCATTATACCTGGCAGTTGTAACACTGAGTTTCGACATGATGAAAAATAAAGACAGAAAATGCAAAAGAGAAGCCTCCTTCACCTAAATCTGAGATTGCTATACCTCATAGAAAAAGGAATATTCTGAGGAATGACCATCTCAGACTTAATATATGTAAGTCATTTTTTCAACCATTCAGTCTCAACATTGTGGGGTTAAAGCAGGGCCCTATTTTTTAAATGGTTACCATGTACAACCTCTAGCAAAGACAAGCTAACTGCCACAGAAAAGATCATCGTCCAGGAGGACATATGTAAAAGCAAGAACTGAAATAAAAATCAGCTTTTGTGTTGTCAGTCTGTTAAAACATAAATGAAAGCCACAACCCCCTCACCACCCACCCCCACCTCCCATTTCCTCAATATAAAATTTTCAGGAAGTCTGAAAGTCATTCTTGTCTAATACAGCATTTCCCTGAACAGTCATCAAGATAAGAGCCAGAAACATGCCACGTCTTACTTTGTTCATTTTTTCTCTCTGTAAGTGTTTTATATTTCCTTATTAGTATCACTAGGAAAATACCGAAATTGAGCTTTTAATGAATTCACATTTTTAATGTGGAGACTATAGCAACTTATCACAGAAAAATATTTTGTTTGATTCCCAACCTATTTGGAAAATAATGTCACAGTTAACACTGTAGGGCATTTTATATGTCTGTCTGCATATTTAATTTCATTGTTGAAAGTTGATATGATACATGTCAAAATTTTACCTCAGAACCTTACAAAATGCAGATTCCATGGGCAGAATATTTGTACTGAAGTTTAAAATGCAACAGCTAAAAGTTTAAGGCATTGACACCTCTGATGTTCTTGTGTACATTTGTGCATATATGTATGTCCATAACTGTATGTGTACATGTACTTGTGTGATTGTGTGCGTTTTGGAGTGCCTGGGCAGGACTGCTCACCTGTCATCATTTCAGCATAACGTATGACTAGAAAAGTATATACCGGACTAATAACTACCATTTGCATATGTTAACATTGCACAAAATGAAAATATTGAACAAATATTTTGATTTCCCATAGATACAAAAAAAAAGTATTTCAAAGGCATGCTGCAGTGGTGCACCACATATGAGAAGTGTGCAGTGTCTAGCAGCATGTATGCACCTATTGTAATCAGAAATTATGCAGTTTACAGGTCACTATGGGGATAGGCAAAGGGGGTTAATTGTTTCCTGACACACGGATGAGTTTGTTTTTTCCTCTCAGTTCTCAGCCTACAGAAATGTATGGTCCATAATGTTCTTACTTGTTGGGGGAATGTAAGGGTTTGCAGCTAGGAATTTAGAGCTCAGCGATCAGTAGAACATAACCCTAGAAATCAGTAATGTAAAGTATTTTGCAGCTTAATTTTAAGCCATGAAGTAAGAAAAGGTTTTGGATGTGAGATGATGCTGAGATCTGAAAGATTACATTTTAGCAGAAATTGCTATGCAAAAAGCAAGGTCAGTTGTATGTATGACAGTAAATACTTTAGACACCATGCAGGTTTTTATAAAGAAACTTTAGAAATATGCACTGGTATTACACTGCAAGTGTTTTGAGGACAGTGGTTCAAATCCCTGAGCGTATGAGAGCAGTGTATACCATTTCTGAGAATACATAAAGAAATATACTATACATTTTGAAATTGCAAGTGCAAATATTTATAATGAATCACACTTTCTTTCTCTATCAGTTTAAATGTTATATATGCAATTTGTTATAAACTTCAGTTAGAGAAATTTGCATACAGCATAATATTATTTGAACATGCAGTCACAGACAGTTAATCAAGAAGCACATCTGGTAATGTGTTTAGATATGTATTAGCTTTATCTTGCATATAAGGCATTTCATTTTGTATAACATTTGCAATGACATATTTGTTAGTCTACAAAGCATTTTAAATGTGTATGTTTAGCAGCTGGGTGACAAAACTTGGCAAGGTCAGTGATAGTAGTAACCATACTAAGCCCTACAGATAGAACAAACATACACTTCTTGCACACTTTGTCTAGAGAGATGCCTAATAAATAAAATTTTGGGGTGCATCTTTCCTACAGTTTAAACTTTTTGATGAACACATTCCTTATTGTATCATTAGTTAATACTATTTAAATACATGCGAGAAAATGTAGATAATGAATGCTGATGTAGCTTCATTTAGGATTGAATTCTTTTTTTTTTTTCAAAAATCTTTTACAGATTTTCAACCAAATTAATAACCAGTCAGTTTTATACATTGGATCATTAGACAATTACATGTCATACAAAGAGTAACAACCAAATACAAAGAAATAAGTGACTCTGAACTTAGCAATATAGAATTTATACAAAAAGAAGTACAACTAAAACAACTAGTATATACAATGTGTGCATCAATGTAGAGACAATGTAGACTGCTACAATAAACATTAGTTATCAACCTCATCCCTACTACATACATGACATAAATTCTCATTTTTAAAATAGTCTTAGATGCATGCATATCTGGATGCGGCTAATCTGCAGGAAATAGTGGTCCATAAGTGTTTGATCTCACGAACCATAGTATGTAAGGTTAATCTGTTAATATATGATCTAGAAGTAGATTCCAGTAGACTAAATAGCATTGTTTCTTGTTGTGATTGTTCGTTATTGAGAGGTAATGTGCTTAATTGCCATAGCTCTAAAGGCAGACTATGACATTTGTGTTCAATCCACCCAGTTCTGTGCTATATATAATTTGACTAGTGCAGAACGTGTTGTTAAAACATGTAGTTTCAATTTCAATAAAGTAGGAGTAATACTCAAGTTTAGTATTGCAAATTCCCAAGACAAAGTTGATTTCTCATCCTCTATTTCTTTAAACACACTCTGAGGGAGAACCATAACTTGTAGGGGCAGTTGCATCTCCAGAAGATATGTAGTATATCAGCACATGAGCTAGGCAGGTTTGACATCTGGGCAAGACTTCTGTTTTGTATTTATTTAACTTAGCAGAGGTTAAATAGGCATTATTATTTAGCAATGATTGTGTGCAGATAAGCCTCTTGAGAGGTGCAAGTTTAAAAGTATTGTTGATTGCTTGAAGCTTTTGTTCTTTAGAATATCTTATAGTCAGCAGTATGTTGAATATAACAGGGATGATTAATATTTAATATTTATAATCAAATTGTATACATTTGATAACATTTTATTCTTTAATAACAGGAGTCTTAACAGTGTGGCTCATACATGAAATTCATCATTGTCTAGTTCCAGTTTACTCACTACAGAAAGTGTGAATTCTTTTAGTTGTCTAATTACAATTGTATAACTTTTGTTAAGATTACAGTTAATTGTAATTTCCCTAATGGATTTATCTTTATGTTTTAATATGTCCAAGTTCCATTTTCTAATTTTGGGATAATTATTCAAGTTGATCATTTTTTATCAAGTGTAATATTCAGATTTAGATGCATTGACTGAAGAAGAGTTACAAAATGGTCTAAGCTTAATGTCAGCAGATTTTGAAATGTTGCTATATTATTTTTAAGTAAAGGATGAATTTTGAGCTTTTGGAGATTCACCATTTTAATAAAAGGGAGGGCTTTGGGATTTATTTTCATTTTTTGGATGTGGTTGTTCCATATTTTTAATCCATGCAGTAGTCCTACCTAGTTCCTTAGTGTCATACTGAGAGATTAGTAATATTCTATTTGAACAAATAATATAATACAGTTTAAAATCAGGAAGGCCCAATCCTCCTTTTTCCTTAAGCACATCAGCTTTTGATAGCTGATTCGAATTTTCTTTGGGTGCCACAGAAATTTGCTTAGAATAGTTAGATTTTTGAAAAAGATTTTTGGAATTATAATATTCACTGAATTAAACTGGAATATTAGTTTAGGAAGAATGTTCATTTTTATAAGTTCCATCTTCAACAAAAAGGGTAGGTTGAGTTTGGTCCATCTATGAGTATCTTTGTCTATAATCATCCATGCTTTATAAAGGTTGTTTTGAAGCAAAGTTTTACAATTGTATGAACTACTGCTGAACATAAATTCAAAAAAGAACCAAGAATAAGGCCAGTGTTTTCTTTTAATAAAATATACAAAAATATACCAACACTCTTGTCCTCTTCCTCTAGTGCCTCAGCTATAAGCCTTTAACAGAGTACACCTAGTCCCCACCTCTAGACCTATTTATACACTATTGCCTAATTAACACTCTATTAAACACTTTACACATTTTAATTAAAACATTTCTTTAAAAAGTCACTTCATAAAAAAAACGCTTTCAGTTACATTCTATATTCATGAACTCAAAAAGCACACAGATAACAAACCAAGAAAAACGGGGTTGGTGAATGCCTTGTCACTTAGCACTGTTGTAGTAAAGCTATAAGAGCCAAAAGATGACTGCCAATGTTGTTCACAGGAACAAGG
The DNA here is from genome assembly GCF_019279795.1 of Protopterus annectens. NCBI lineage: Eukaryota > Metazoa > Chordata > Ceratodontiformes > Protopteridae > Protopterus > Protopterus annectens. The sequence goes on along the minus strand of NC_056726.1, from coordinate 1,068,335,601 downwards.
TTTATTATGAAGCGCTTTTCGTCTTGCTAATAGCAAGACTTCTTCAGATATAAAATCACAATCAATTAGAACCACATTTCAATGAAATAAAACCACATTTCAATAAAATAAAACCACATTTCAATAAAATAAAACCACATTTCAATAAAATAACGAGATTTCCAACCACCCAGTCTCCTATCACATTCTCCTAAAAACGTATATAGTACTCCCATTATTACCAGTTAACTCGTTAGTGCTTTGAAAAAAATTGTTGCTAGCACCAATTAAGTGTGGATATACAAAAGTATCTGTAGAAATTATTTATATAAATATAAACAACGGTATATATATATATATATATATATATATATATATATATATATATATATATATATATATATATATATATATATATATATATATATATATATATTGGCAGATAAATATAGATAGATATAAATATACCCATCAGTATCAAAATAACTATAAATAAATATACATAAATTTGTACCAGTATGTTACTGGTGCACACCTTCTACTGAAAATTTTAAAGTGTTCAGTAGATATAAGCACAGAGTTACTAAAACATGATAATCCTAAAAGTATGAAAATATGAACCTTAAAGTGTCAAGAATATATAATGAGATACCAACATCAATAAACTTGAATTCAATTAATGAAGTAGGGTTGAAACCATAAGATTAATAAAATTAAATTGATAAAATTGATTGAATTTTATTGAAATGTGGTTTTATTTCATTGAAATGTGGTCCTAATTGATTGTGATTTTATGTCTGAAGAAGTCTTGCTATTAGCAAGACGAAAAGCACTTCACAATAAACCTTGTTCCTGTGAGCAACATTGGCAGTCATCTTTTGGCTCTTATAGCTTTACTACAACAGTGCTGAGTGACAAGGCATTCTCTGACCCATTTTTCTTGGTACATTCTGTATTCATACCATTAGGTATTAATGTATTAAATTTTAAAATAAAAACAGATTTTTTCTTCCTTAACTGTTTCTTACCATCATTGATCGTTATATTATATTTATATATATATATATATATATATATATATATATATATATATATATATATATATATGTTCCAGGACTGTAGCTTGTAATCGAGTAGCATTACTATTATGTACCTGCTGAAAATGCATAGCTACTGGACTTACTTCACTTTTCTTTCTCACATCTCTAAAATGTTCTTTGAACCTTTTTGAGAAACTTCTTTTAGTTTCTCCTATGTATTATTTATCACAAGGGCATTTCAATGCATAAATAACCCTTTTATTGTTGCAATTAAAGTAACCCTGTGTTTGAAATGTTCTTCCGTTAACTAGTGGAAAACTATTAACTACATATCGGCATACTGAGCACTTTCCACAAGGAAAAGTGCCTGTCTTTATTACCTCTTGTTGTCTTACTACTGAGGGAAGGTCAAATTTACCATGAACTATAAAATCTTTAATATTTCTTCCTCTCAAAAGGATTAAATTCTTCTTCTTTAGAAAATTTACCTGCTCATCCTTTTTTAACATATTCCAGTAATATCTTGCTATCTCTACTAACTGTTTGGAAAATAATTTGTTTAGTAACAAAATACATAAACACTTGACTATCTTGTACATTTTTAACTTCCTTTTCATTTTGTGTTTTTGTTATAAATTATTCTGTTTTCTTCTATATTTCTTTCTTTCATCTTATTTTTAGCTTCATTAACTAAACTTTCACTAAATCCCCTATTTATAAACATTTGAGCTGTCTTTCCCATTCATCCTTATATTCATTTCTTTCACTACATAGTCTTTCTAGTCTTATAAATTCCCCAGTGGAATATATTCTATAATGTGTGGAGCATGACAACTACTACCATGTAGAATATAATCAAAATTGCCAAATTTCCTATGAATCTTAGTTCTAATGGTATTATTATTTATTCCCTCAAGTTTTATATCAAAATAATTAACCTTTCTTCCCAGTTGTAGCCCATCAAAGCCTATTTTAAACCTATTTTCATGTAAACTCTGCACAAAATCCTTGACTTTGTTTTATCTCCCTTTACAGATGAAAATTAAATCATCTATGTACCTGAAATACTTTATTACATGTCTAATAAAAAAAACTCCTTATTATACATATAAATGTTTTCGAAATAACCCATGAACAATTACATCAGAGCAAAGTTTGCTCCCATCGCTGTGCCTTTTAGTTGTTTGTACAATTCCCCATTAAATTCAAATATATTATTACTTAGCAGAACAAAATTAAATTTAATATATAATGTGCACTTGGACTGTCTCCTAAAAATGTAATTCTGCCTCTACTCCATGAGCATGTTTTATACTACTGTATAGACTTATTACATCTATAACTATAAAATATCGTTCTTCCTGTCATATTATTTCTTTAACTTTTGTTACATTACATCGGAGCAAAGTTTGCTCCCATCGCTGTGCCTTTTTGTTGTTTGTACAATTCTCCATTAAATTCAAATATATTATTACTTAAGCAGAACAAAATTAAATCTAATATATAATGTGCACTTGGACTGTCTCCTAAAAATGTAACACTGCCTCTACTCTATGTGCATGTTCTATACTAGTGTATAGACTTATTACATCTATAACTATGAAATATCTTTCTTCCTGCCATATTATTTCTTTAACTTTTTTAATTAAATCAAACGCATCTTGTATATATGATGGTAACTTAACTTCTGGCAAAAGATACTGATAGAGAAAACAAAAAACGTTGTGGATAAAATACCCACAAGCGGACACTATAGGGCATCCTGTTGGATCATGTAAACTCTTATGTATTTCTGGTGCACAGAAAAAATGGAACATAGTGCACTCTTTGCTATCAAACACATGTACATCATGCAGGGAAACATAATTCATCCTTAAACCTTTATTCAACAACTCTGTATTTTTCTATTGCTTTGTAATACATTTCAATATTCACGATTTCATACACGTCTACATTATTTACATGTTTATAACACATTTGTAAATACTGGGAAAATGTACTACCATTAGTTTTCCCCCTTTACTGGCTGGCTTGAATACTAAGTATTTTCTATGACTTAAATTACTCAAGCTCTGCCATTCTAGTAAGGTTATACTGGATTTCATTTTTCATACTATAAAAATTATTATATTCTTTTTCCACACCATATTTTAGTGAAGTTGGAAAATGTTGAATGGTATCATTCCTAAGTGGCAGAATGAAATTATTTTTATACATCACACCCTTTGTGTCAAATCTATTATATGCATTACCTTCCATATCCAAATCATGAGTAGAAACTTTCCTCTTTACTGTCTATATCAGCATCACTATTACAGTCCTGTATACACATATCATTTTCTTTAAAATAATTCAAAAAGTATAACTTCTGTACAGATTTAAACAACTCTCTTTTTAACTCATATAATCTGGCAATGATGTAGGAACAATTTTAGACCTTTGCATAAAACATTCATTTCAGGGTATGAAAACTCAAAGCCTGATAAATTCACCACATAAGCTCCAACAGTTTTTTGCTAACAGAAACCCCTGTATTTACTGTAAGTTCACTTCCATTTGCCTTGCTTGTCAGAATGGGGACTTTCTTTATAAGTTTCTGGTACATTCCACAACTTTTTACGATTACCCCATTGTCCCTGTTGATTCTGAAAAGTTCAGTGCATATACTGTTCATTTTGGGCTTTGGGTAATTGCGGGAGCTCTTAGAAATCCTCAGTGTCATAATCTGCAGATGACACTGTGCTCTCCATTGATGACGCGTGCTGACATTCTCTCATTTCCTGTTCTCCTTGAAACCTTACTTTCCGCCGGTAATCACATTGCTTAGAGACTAACTGGAATGCTTGATTCAACTCATAATCACCAACATCCTGGACCAATTGTCATTTATTTCTTTCAATCAGTTCCTTCTCATGAGCGGAAAGGTTTTCATTTACATTTTTAAGAAAAAGTTCCAGATTGTCCACACTAATACATTGTAAAATATTTTTCCATATAACCTTAGTATCTTCCTTAAATTTCTGTCTCCTTAAAGCATCTCTTTCCACAAGTATTGCTACCAATTTTGTGCTGCATTTATGTGCTGCTACTATTCAACATTCATGAAATTGCTTATCTTCCCCTAAAGAAAGATCAAATGTGTAGAAGGGTTTTTAACAGCATGTAACCCTCTCGGTGTAATATTTAACTCAACATATCTTTGGAGACTCTGCAAGTTTAGATAAACTGATGTCTACTTAAACATTCATTTTTCCATTTTATCAAACAGCACCTGAGTTTCTTGGGTAGCAGCTATTCTGGTCACCTTCCCTACTGCAGCAGTTGGGTTGAAACCTTGTTTTCGTTGTTCTTTCTCCCATTTGGTAAGCACACTGTCTCTTCTGTTGACTAATTCTTTCTCTCTGCCCTCCATTTGACCCAATGTTTATCCTCCTTCACCAGTTTGTGCCAAAATCCTTTCTATGGATCTTTGTGAAGACTCAGAGCTCACTTCTCTGAATAAACATAGCAAAGTAGCAAAAGAGTCACTGGCCATGAGAACAACTTTATGAACCACTGCTGAAGATAAATTGTAAAAAAAAAAAATCCCAAAAAATTTACAATTGTTTTCAAAGTTTATGCCCAGATATTTTAAACTATACTCAATTTTTATGTTTGTGTCTGGGAAATAGTTTTCTTTATGTCTAGTTGGATTTATCAGAAAGATAAGAGATTTTGATACATTCAATGTGAAGTCTGATATCATAGAAAATTTACTAATAGTTGAAACAATTTTATTTAGGTCCATGTTTGGGAGATCAAAATATATATTGAAATCATCTGCAAATGCAGTGAAAGATAATGAGGTGTCAATTATTTTTGGAATATTGTGTAAAGGTAAAAGATATCTGCTGGTTAGCACTCCAATAAGCTGACCACCATCCAACGAAATAATGCAATTCAGTTCAATAGTATTCAAAGATGTAAGAATTGACTGTTCAGTCACAAAAATATATGAAGCTGTATTTTTGTGACTGAACAGTCAATTCTTACATCTTTGAATACTATTGAACTGAATTGCATTATTTCGTTGGATGGTGGTCAGCTTATTGGAGTGCTAACCAGCAGATATCTTTTACCTTTACACAATATATACTGGCTTTTTTTCTGCTGGTACTCCGGTGTTTGCTAAGGGCAGTTGCATATTTTTTCATAATATTTTTGGAATATGATGATACGATTTTTGATTAAAGTATAAAAAGAGGGGTTCCATATTCAAATTGAACAAATATAGGAATAGAGGATATCATTGTCTAGTTCCATTAATAATTTGTATTGGCCTGGAATAGGATTTGTTTATACAAAGGGCTGTAAAAGAATTCTTATATAGAACCTTAACCATTTTTACATATTGCTGGGGTATATTAAAACATTGTAATGTTTGAAAAAGAAAGTTTAATTTCACCCTATCAAAAGCTTTATTCGTGTCTAAAATAAGAGCATATATGGGATTCTTATCTTGTTTAGTAAGATGAATTATTGCATCAAGTGTTAGAGTATTTCCCAACGTTTGTCTGTTGGCCATAAAACCTGACTGTTGTGTGGATATAATGTAAGGTGGAACCATTTTAAGCCTATCTGCAAGCAATGCTGCATACATTTTAATATCAGAATTAATGAGGGTTATTGGTCTATAATTTAGAGGATTTTTTTATCCAAGTTATTTTTTTAAATAAAAAATGTTTTAGAATTGTTTAGGTATTGATCAGCAATACTTTTTTTCTAATATAATTGTAACGCTTTCTTAGAATTATTGCTAGCAGGTGGTCAAAGGTTTTATAGAACTCCAATATGAAGCCGTCTGGTCCTGGAGATATACCATTTTTTATTTTGTGAATCATCATTAATATTTCTTGGGTTGTAAAGGAAGCTTTTAATTTACTTTGTTGATTGCCATTAAGTTTCGGAAAGGCGGTATCCTTTAAAAATGATTTATTTGGTATAGTAGAATTCAGGTCTTGGGAGCCATATATCTGAGTATATATATTTTCAAATATTGTTGTATCATTATAATAAATACCAATATATGATATCTCCGAGATTATTTTTTTTTGTACAATGTTTATTATTTTTGCAAGTGTTTTAGTAGGTGTTTGGGCTTATTCTGAGTATTTTAGCGAGTAATTTCATTTCTTTAAATGTATTATGTTGTTCATATAGATGGTACAATTCTTTTTGTAAATTGTATATGGCTGATTCAATCTCTGGATTTGGATTAGCTTGTACTTGTTCTTCTAGATTATTGGTTTTCTTTGTTAGTTCCTTTTTCTTTTGATTTGTTGAGCTTTTATAGAAAGATGCCTTTTGAATTACAACCCCCCCCCCCATTTTAGTCTTAAACGCTGCCCATTGGATGTCATAGGGTATATCTGTTATGTGTAAATTCTCATTTAGTTCTTCAAAAATGTTTTTTTTTATTTCTTGTTTTATGTCATCTTTTTATAATAAAGTAGGGTTTAATGACCAATTAGTTTTAGGTGAGCTTGTTCCCAGTGATTTTGACCAATTTAGTATGAGAGTTATTTTAGAATGATCTGAAAAGAACCTTGGTTCTGCAAAATATTAAATCTCTAGTCCTAGAAAACTTTTGAGATTAGAAAGAAATCTATTCTTGACCATGGTTTATGGTAAGTAGAATAGTAGGTGTAGTTATTTATAAATAGTGAAAGGTCTCTAAAACAGTGAGGATCAAAAAGATTAAAATCAAGCATAAGATCTTCTAGTATCAGTGATGCTTGATTATTGTAGTATTTAGCTTTCCCTGTTCTATCATATTTCGGGTCCAAAACAGAGTTCCAATCCCCTCCCAGTATGAGTAAATGATTTGGAAAGTTATGTAGGATATTATATATATTTAACATAAAATCAAGTTGGTTTGTACATGAACTATATAGATTCAAAAATAGAACTGGTTTGTTGAAGAGAGAGTTTTTAATTGTAAAGTAGCACCATCTGCCATTGTTGTCAAAATCACTTTCTACTATTGATTCTTAAAAAGATTCACTGTCTATAATTGCAACCCCATTTCTAGTTGTTTCTTTTCCAGATGCAATTATTGATTTTATCCATTTTTTTCTTTTTTCACTACTCTTGTAGCATGTGTGTTTCCTGACCAAATGTTATGTCTGCCCTTGACTTAAATGTTAAATGCATAAAACGTTTTTTTTTTGTGTTGTAAACCTTTAATGTTCCACAAGGTTATAGACCACATATTTGTCAAATTTAATTAATATATATGGTAGGATTCAATTTGTTATTGTGTTGAATACTTATAGGAATAAGGCTTTTCCCCATTGATATACAATTTCTTGCAAATTTGTAGCATTAATCCCTTTCAATACTACCCCTATGCCTAACCAATGAAACCCCATCACTGAAAGAGAATACTATTTATGTTCAGAGAAGTTCTCAGTCATCTTAACCTGCTCAACTCTATGAAACATACTCATCCTAAACATTTAGCTAGATCAAACTAACCAAGAATAGAACATACCGAGAACAGAATTCTACAAAAAACTTTATGAACTCTAAGATCTCAAAATCATATCACCTCATCTCTGATCTCAGCTCCCAAATCATAGAGATTGTCAACTTTACTTATAATTGTATTATTGCTTCTTCTTACTTTCCTACAATTTTTTCCTTTGAGTATATAGGAGATAGGAAGGGCTATTTTACAACTGCCAACTTGTTTGCAGTTGCTCATTTCTTTAATGTAATTATTTAGGAGATTTTGGTTCCTCTACTAAACTTATATGCTTTGACTAGTAAGGCAAGAGAAACAGATGTGCAAGGGGTCGTTTACTTTTAAGATCTTCTGAATTATTTATTTTATTTATTTTATTTTACATTTGTTGACCGGGCTAGTCCAACTGGATATATTTCCATTTTCAGCAGAGGCCCGGGGAGAAAAGCTCCACATTTAAACAAAAGGAAAATACATTTTAAGCACAAATATCATAATACACATTATTACCTATTTCTAAAACAAGAATAGTAAGAGTAAGAGCAGGGCAAGAGAAATGAAAGAAAGTTGTCAAAAGAAAGAAGAGGAAGTTGACTTTCTAGGGAATAAGTAACATCATGATGAACATACTAGCATGTTTTAATACCAAGAAGAGAGATTAAAGATCAAGGAGAGAGAAGCAGAGAAAAATGAGAGAGCAAAAATAAAGAGACAAATACTTGTTTGAATGAGATTTGTAGCCATAAGGAGGAAAGATGAAGAGGAGGAGTTTAAAGAGGTAGAGATAGATAGATAAAGAGAGGAAGCAGGATGGAGAGAAAAGTAGGGAGAGAAAGATGGATTAGATGAAGCAAATTACTTTAGTCAGGATTAGAGCAGGGACACATCCAGTGGCTTTTAAGGTAAATTCTGAGTTTTTGTTTAAACAGAACAGTAGATGCAATGGAAGTAAGTTCAGTAGGCAGTTGATTCCAGTGTTTTCCAATAGTATTAGAGAAAAGGGAATCACCTGCTAGGTTATTGGATTTGGTTAAGGTAACTAGCAGCTTACTTGATGAATGGAGGGAGTTCAGATTAGAGTAGGGGGTTATGAGGTTGGAGAGTATAGGTGTGTTGTGAGGTTGGTAGAATGCTCTTTGGACAAATATCAGTTGGGACTGAAGCAACATGTTTGACAATTCAAGCCAGTTAAGTTGCTGCAGATTCAGACAGTGGTGAGCTCTGAAGGGTTTACCAGTGACAAATCTAGCTATATTATTGTACGTAGATGATAATTTTGAGAGATTATTTTTCTTAAGGTTAGTATAGATTGGTGAGGCGTAGAGAAGAGTTGAGATAAGATGAGAGTGGGCAAGTGTAGATTTGGCTTGGGAGGTTAAGAAAGTTTTAATTCTATAGAGAGAGCCGAGTTTCCTGTTTACAGATTTAATGGTATGGTTGATATGACAATCAAAGGTAAGGTTGCTGTCAATCGTGACACCTAGCAGTTTGGTATTGGGGTCAGGTGATATAATGGTTCCATTGTTAGATAGGATAGTAAAGTCTAATGTAGGGGATCTGGTAGTGGGCTTAAAGAGTAGGAGTTTGGTTTTTTTAGCGTTTAGGAGTAGGCAGCATTTTGAGAACCAAGTTTCAATTTTAGAGAAAACAGCTTGAGTAATAGTTTGAAGTTCAGAGATGGATTTAGCTGAGCAAATTAATGTGGAATCATCAGCATATTGTATACAAGTAGCCTGGGGGATAGCTGTTTGTAAGTCATTTATAAAGAGGGAGAAAAGAAGTGGTCCAAGAATAGAGCCTTGGGGGACGCCAAGTGAAATTGGGAGAAGGGATGAAAGTTTATTATCCCAGAGAACGGCTTGTTTCCTGTTTGTAAGATAGGAACAAAACCAGTGGACAGCCTTAGATTGTAAGGAGAGAGATTCAAGAATTTTTAAGAGAATAGAGTGGTTGACCATATCAAAGGCTTTAGATAGGTCAATGAAGAGAGCTGAAGACAGGGTGTTATTATTTCGGTTCTTGTTAATAAGGTCTGTAAAGGTGAGGAGAGTGGTGGTTGTGCTATGAAAAGGCCTAAAGCCATGTTGACAGGGAGTGAGAATGTTGTTTTTTATTAGGTGGTCCATTAAATGATAATGGACACATTTTTCCATGATTTTTGCTAGTGGGGACAAGAGAGCAATGGGCCTATAATTAGAGTATTCATAGGAGTTACCTCCTTTGTGTAAGGGTATGATGTGAGAGATTTTCCAGATGTCAGGTATGGTTTCTTCATTTATGGTTCTGTTAATGAGAATAGATATGGGGTAGGCAATTTCCGAGGCTGCTTTTTAAAGGAATTCAGATGGGAGTTGGTCCGCTGAGGGGGTGCATGGTTTGAGTTTGCGAATACATTTTTGTATAGTGGCAGTGGAGATGGGTTGTAGCCTAAAGGTTGGTAGTTTGGAGGTGGCGGGGTCGGGGATACTAGTGTTGTCACTAGAGAGGTGCGAGGCCAAAGAGTTAATAGTATCAATAAAGAAAGAGTTGAAAGTATTAGCAGTATCAAGGGTGGAATTCTTTTCAGATCCGGTAGGGGAAGGAGTGGTAGTCTGTCCAGGGTGTAGAAGCCTGTTAAGGGTTGACCAGAATTTTTGAGGGTTATTGTGGTTAGCTTGTTGGAGATTACTATAATAACTTCTTTTATCAGAGAAAATAGCTTTTTTGGTACAGTTTCTTAGATGTCTAAAGGTCTGTTGGTCTACACTAGATTTGCTAGCTCGCCATTTTTTCCATGCTTTGTTTCTAAGTAACATTTTTTGTCTTGTATCTTTAGATAGCCAGGGGGCAGGTTTAGATTTAATTTGGATGGAGCATGATGGTGCATGATTATCTAGAATAGTTAGTAAAGTGGTGTTGAAGTAAAGCACAGCTTCTTCAAGGGGAAGTGTCTTTAGTGGTTTCCAATTGCAGGCCTTTAGTTCAGTTCTAAATTGAGTAGGGTTGAAACATTTGAGGTTGTGTAAGGTCCTATAGATAGGTGTATTGTTAGAGGCATTTCTTTGCCTAATAATAAAGGTTAGATTGTGATCACTAAAGTCATCAGGTACTGTTCCAGACTGATATTTAAGTTGAGGTTTGTTAATAAGTATCCAATCTAGAGTACTTTCTTTGTTGTTAGATTTATTAATCCTAGTAGAGGTGTTTATTATTTGACTAAAGTCATAGAGGTTGATATGGGAAGCTGGGTTATTAGTAGTTAAAGAGGACCAGTCCAGATTGAGGTCACCAAGAATTATGGTTTCTTGTGGATAGTAGGTGGTGAGCCAACTAAGGATATTTTCTATAGTAGTGGAATTATTTCCAGGAGGTAGATATATACAGAATATATAGATGGACTTTTTAGGGTTTAGTTGCAGCTTCGAGATGAGAAGTTCAGTCTTATTACTGTCTGGGTTATCATAGGGTATTAATGTTACACTAAGTTCTGTTTTGAATAGAATTGCAACTCCTCCGCCTTTTTTAGTTTTGCAGTCAAGTCTTAGGATGTTATAACCTGGAGGTAGGATTACATTATCTTTAGTAAAGGGTTTCAACCAGGTTTCAGTTAAACAGAGAATATCAAAGGAGTGATGTTGAAGAAGGGAGTGGAGATGGGTGATTTTGTTATTGACACTTCGTATATTAAGGTGACCTATGAGTAGAGTATTTGGATTAGAGGTTGGTAGAGGTAGGGAAGAGTTTAGTAAAGTGGTTGCCTCATCAGATGAAGTGGTTAAGGGCCCTGGGTTGGGGTGGATGTCCCCGTCTAATAAGGTAGAATGCTTATGTTTGAGGTAAGCTGTGATGGGGGAGTACAGTGAGTATCTTGCTTTCTTAATCAAGAGATTTTGAATTTTAATGTGGAACAGTCTGTGATATCTGGCAAGGAGGTAGCTAGGGATAGATGTAATGTTTAAATGAGTCAATTTTACGCTTAAGAAATCAGAGGTAGTATGTTTGGGAAAGAAATTAAAGTGGTAATTGGGATTTGATTCATAACAGGTTAGGAAGTAGGGTAGTGTGACGGCCAGAGAAATAATAAGTAGAAGTGTTAGCTTATTTAGAGTAGTTCCTGTTACAGGGGTCTTAGATATTGGTTTATAAGTTTTGGTAGACATGTTGAGGTGTGACAGAGAGGAGTAGACTAGATATGGGTTTAGCGTATAGAGTGAGTAAATAACACAGGTAGATATCAAGGTATCTGTGTAGTTTTTGGTGGGGAAGGGAGAAAGGAGAGGTAATAGAGGGAGGTATTAGAAGGAGGGTGGAGCAAGCGAGATAGATGCTTAGGGTAGGTGTGGATAAAGAGGAGGTGTGGTATGTAGGAGCACAGGATAGGTGTAGATGTAGAGGGGTGTGGTATGTTAGGTATAAGGCTATGGGTTCGTGGGGTGGGTGGGATAAGGGGGTAGGGAGGGGAGCGAAGCGGGGCAGAAACAGCCAGAGAGGAGAGCGAAGTCTATCAGCTAAGCAGAGTAGCTGAAACACTACTGTTTCATATGCTACGTAGTTTAGCAATATAAAAGGAGAGTTTGTTTTTATTATTTTATAAAAGGATGAAAAGAATAGGCAGTAGTTTCCAAGAATATAGCAAGCACAAGGTATACTAAGGACAGTAGTAGTTAGCAGAGGGAGAGTGATAAGTATAGATAGAAAGTAGGTAAGCAGATACAAAATACAGTCAATTGGTAAGGAGTAAGGTAGGAAAGAAAGAGAAAGGAGAGCAACAGCCAGGACAGTAAAATAAAGACAGTAAGGAAGCAGAAAAGACAAGTGAAGTGGAGTGTTTCAGCCGTAGTAAGGCAGGCTGACAAGGGAAGGTTAGATAGCCAGGGGCAGGGGGGAGTAGCAAAGAAGAGGAGAGGTGGAAGTGGGTAACTATTATAAAGCGGGTGAGCAGGGAAGGGAAAAAAAACCTTAGCTGATATCACGTGTGTGCTGCCCACAAGAGGACAAAACTTAAAATAAAAATATTTAGGCAAAATGACATACAGCCAGTACTGGAAAGTTCTAGCACCAGTAAACCGTCAATTCAAGAGGAGATAGGGGTGCTTCTTGAGTGCCAACACAATTGGCCTGCTTTGTTGCTCCAGGGATACCAGGTGAGATAGGCCAGCAGGGAGGGGGCAACCCGTTGATGAGCACTAGGCTTTAAATGCTGGAATACAAAACAAAAGAGATAAAGGGTTAGGAAGACTAAAGGAAAGAGAAATAGCATAGGTGGTAAGCATAGGAGTGGGTAGAGAGATACCAGACTAAAAGTATGTTAGCAGAGAGAGGGAAAACAAACATCTGCAAAGGTACTCTAACAGGTATGCCAAAACAGTATGCAACATGAACAACAGTTGACCTCTTAGTGACTAAAGCAGAGGTCCAAATCAGAGGCAATGCACAGCTAACCAATGTTAATGATGCACAGGGTATAAGACCTTGTAGCAACCCTATGTAGTAGCTAAACACGAGGCCAATAAGAGCCAAAAACAGGTAACACAGGCATTTCTACTTTGGTAATATCAGGCGGCTAGTCCAGTCGCTAAAAACAAAGGCAGATTACCAAAACCAAAGCTGTAAGACGTGTGGTATAACACACCTTATCAACTAAGTACTTTAGCCAAAAAACATAGGTAGTAGGAAGGATAATAACATACACTAAACAGGCTATAGGAGGCTATAGGAGTCTCAAGTAACTGTATACAGTAATTATTGCTTTAGTAATAACTAGCAATTGCTTGCATTGAATAAGACAGTCATAAACAGCCACAAAAACAGCTCGTACAGATACACAAGAGGTTGGGACCTCAGCGACTACAATATGTGGTGTTAGAAAGCACTAGTAGGTAAAAAAGCAGTGGTTGTGTCTTCAAAATCACTAGCGACTAAGTGCAGAGCTTAGAAAAGTAAGGGACCACCATGGGAAAGCGTTTACTACACGCAGGATCTCAGCGACAGCAATTTAAAACACTATCCAGGTTGGGACCTCAGCAACTGCATATAAGCTACAATATATAGTGTTAGAAAACACTAGTAAGTGAAAAACAGGGTTATGTATTCAAAAATACTAGCGACTAATTGCAGAGCTTAAATTAATAACAGGTCATCATAGGAAAGCGTTTACAGCCACAGGATCTCGGCAGCTGCAACTTAAAAACAGTATTCACAGGTTCTGCCAAATGAAAATCACTGGTAGGTAATAAACGGTGTGGGTGGGTGGCCTAATGGTTAAGGTGTTTGCCTTACAAACACAGGGTACAGGGTTTGAGTCTCACAAGGGATAATTGGCTAGGCTTAAAATGGCTCGCAAGGGCAGTTAGCCTAGTACTAACCTATGAACGGTGACTTTGTATTCAGAAATACTTGCGACCAATCTCAGGGCTTACATAGTGAGAGTTCACCATAAAAAAAAGTCTTACAGCACGCCGGATAACAGCTACGGCAACTGAGGCCACTAATTACAAGTTCTGACAAATGTACAATCAAGATAAGGCATTGTATGAGTAAAAAATGCAAAAATGAGCAAAATAAGACAAATTACTGTGTAGAAATGTTCACTTACCGGCAGCACACCACGCGGACAGCCAGGGGGAACCTGCAGTTTGCAGGTTGAAATTTAAAGATGGCGCCTTAGCAAGGAGGGCTCTACATATAGAGTTCGAGGGTATAGGGGGGAGGGGAAGCAGAAGGTATGTCCAATAGCATGAAGGGTAGGATAGGGGCAGAAGACAGGAGCACTACGAAACAGCCAGAGAGGAGAGCGAAGTCTATCAGCTAAGCAGAGTAGCTGAAACACTACTGTTTCATATGCTACGTAGTTTAGCCAAATAAAAAGGAGAGTTTGTTTTTATTATTTTAAAAAAGGATGAAAAGAATAGGCAGTAGTTTCCAAGAATATAGCAAGCACAAGGTATACTAAGGACAGTAGTAGTTAGCAGAGGGAGAGTGATAAGTATAGATAGAAAGTAGGTAAGCAGATACAAAATACAGTCAATTGGTAAGGAGTAAGGTAGGAAAGAAAGAGAAAGGAGAGCAACAGCCAGGACAGTAAAATAAAGACAGTAAGGAAGCAGGAAAGACAAGTGAAGTGGAGTTTTTCAGCCATAGTAAGGCAGGCTGACAAAGGAAGGTTAGATAGCCAGGGGCAGGGGGGAGTAGCAAAGAAGAGGAGAGGTGGAAGTGGGTAACTATTATAAAGCGGGTGAGCAGGGAAGGGAAAAAAACCTTAGCTGATATCACGTGTGTGCTGCCCACAAGAGGACAAAACTTAAAATAAAAATATTTAGGCAAAATGACATACAGCCAGTACAGGAAAGTTCTAGCACCAGTAAACCGTCAATTCAAGAGGAGATAGGGGTGATTCTTGAGTGCCAACACAATTGGCCTGCTTTGTTGCTCCAGGGATACCAGGTGAGATAGGCCAGCAGGGAGGGGGCAACCCGTTGATGAGCACTAGGCTTTAAATGAGCCAGTACTGGAAAGTTCTAGCACCAGTAAACCGTCAATTCAAGAGGAGATAGGGGTGCTTCTTGAGTGCCAACACAATTGGCCTGCTTTGTTGCTCCAGGGATACCAGGTGAGATAGGCCAGCAGGGAGGGGGCAACCCGTTGATGAGCACTAGGCTTTAAATGAGCCAGTACTGGAAAGTTCTAGCACCAGTAAACTGTCAATTCAAGAGGAGATAGGGGTGCTTCTTGAGTGCCAACACAATTGGCCTATTTTGTTGCTCCAGGGATACCAGGTGAGATAGGCCAGCAGGGAGGGGGCAACCCGTTGATGAGCACTAGGCTTTAAATGAGCCAGTACTGGAAAGTTCTAGCACCAGTAAACCATCAATTCAAGAGGAGATAGGGGTGCTTCTTGAGTGCCAACACAATTGGCCTGCTTTGTTGCTCCAGGGATACCAGGTGAGATAGGCCAGCAGGGAGGGGGCAACCCGTTGATGAGCACTAGGCTTTAAATGAGCCAGTACTGGAAAGTTCTAGCACCAGTAAACCATCAATTCAAGAGGAGATAGGGGTGCTTCTTGAGTGCCAACACAATTGGCCTGCTTTGTTGCTCCAGGGATACCAGGTGAGATAGGCCAGCAGGGAGGGGGCAACCCGTTGATGAGCACTAGGCTTTAAATGAGCCAGTACTGGAAAGTTCTAGCACCAGTAAACCGTCAATTCAAGAGGAGATAGGGGTGCTTCTTGAGTGCCAACACAATTGGTCTGCTTTGTTGCTCCAGGGATACCAGGTGAGATAGGTCAGCAGGGAGGGGGCAACCCGTTGATGAGCACTAGGCTTTAAATGAGTCAGTACTGGAAAGTTCTAGGACCAGTAAACTGTCAATTCAAGAGGAGATAGGGGTGCTTCTTGAGTGCCAATACAATTGGCCTGCTTTGTTGCTCCAGGGATACCAGGTGAGATAGGCCAGCAGGGAGGGGGCAACCCGTTGATGAGCACTAGGCTTTAAATGAGCCAGTACTGGAAAGTTCTAGCACCAGTAAACCGTCAATTCAAGAGGAGATAGGGGTGCTTCTTGAGTGCCAACACAATTGGCCTGCTTTGTTGCTCCAGGGATACCAGGTGAGATAGGCCAGCAGGGAGGGGGCAACCTGTTGATGAGCACTAGGCTTTAAATGCGGCAGCACACCACGCGGACAGCCAGGGGGAACCTGCAGTTTGCAGGTTGAAATTAGGCAAATTTGTCACTATTAGCACATGTAATTTTCATTATTTATTAGACGAATAGTGTGTACATCATATACAAACCTTCACTGCCAACAACCAGAGTGTACGTTCAATCTAACATTAATATTTTCCTTCTCTTTTTCCTCTTTTTTCATTTTATTTCTCAACCTGCAGCAAGAGGATAAAGGCAATGCATTGCAATAAGTGTCTCAGCTTCATATCATGCTTAAGGTTTTGCGTAACTTTGGCTCTATCCTAACTAGGTTCCCTGAATGTTCATTAATATGCATAGCAGGTATAATATAAACATCCACGCCTCTTCAGTTCAAACAATGACTTTGAAATCCCCATTTCTGTTTTAAATAAAAGTCAGTGAGCATTTAGGTTCACAAGAGTTAAGCATATTAGCATGCCAGAATTTCTGAGCAGTTCAAAAGCCCAGACTAATTTATTTTAAACTATAACAAAACATAGGTTACAATATATAATATTAAATCTATTTTGTGGATCCCTATATAGCCCCAGCAGCCTATAATTAGGTGTCTTTTTATAAGGGTATAGGAGGGGTCCTTATTATTTTATCCATTTCTTATTTCCCAATTTCCCATTTACAGTTGAAGAATCGCACTAATGGATTCCCACCTTCTAAAAATAGCTCAAAACAAGCTAATAAACTTTCACTAAGATTTATGGTACACTACATCTGTCAGAAGAGCACATTTGGGAATTGGGAAGGAGATCACCGCTCCTCCCACTAGTAGCATCTACCAAAATGGAAGGTAAACCATAGACCCAAAAGACACAGTGGGTCAATTTCATTAAATATCCTTTCTTAGACTCTTTAATGGATTCAAGCTGATCTGTACAAATGGATACATAAGAATATTTTCATTCCAAAACTGTTAACTTTACAGGTCTAAGTTACTGAACCACATTTCTGAAGCCAAGCACATATCATAAACATAAAGTAAAATCAGAGAAAGCCAGACAATCAACAGTGACCATTCAAAAAGGCTGTTTGCTTTGAAAATGCAGTAACAACACATCCACTGCCATGAGAAATGACATAATAGTAAACTGTACAAAACAGTTTTAAAATTTTCAATGCTCTTTAAAATTGGTGTGCTCACCCCTTGAGAGTTGTTTAGATATATGCAACTGTCAGTCAACAGTAAAGTCCAACTTTCACAAAATTGTGAGCAAGCACTGAAGGTAAGATGGTTAACTGCTACATTTCCGATTTGGCAAAAGTCATTGCCAATAAGTTTGTGCAATGTAAGTAAAGTACAAGCCTAGTACAATAGTTGTTATACCTTGCAGTCTTGTCTGGTTAAATTGCTTTGATATTTCTTTGTTATTTAGGATTACTTACAAGTTCCAGCTCATTTTGCAGTTTGTTTTCTTTAATAGTCCATTTAAGTTCATCAGATTCCCTACTTACAATTATTTCTTTCAATGCTAATGATTTATCAGCGAGTCTGCTCATAATGGCTACTTGTAAGGTCTAGGGCTGTTTAAAGGGTTAGATTTTATTGACCAGAGACTGGAATTGACCTTACATTTGACCTGACGCCCCAGACATTTACCAGATGCGTCTGATGTGTAGAATGTTCAACGGGAGGAAGTATTGATATGTAAGTTTCTTATTTTTAAGTTTTACTTATTTAAATTGACAAAGCATAGATTTTTGAAAGAAGACAACATTAGAGTCTTGCTGAAGTTGTCTTAGTCAGAATCACTGTTTCATTCCTGGAACAAAGTTAAAAGCTTGTAAAAAGGCAGGTTTTACTTCTTTGGCTGAAGTTGCAGTGTATTTACGGTCTTTATTTTGGAAAGTGAGTGTGTTTGGGTACTTCATTTGGAATTTCATTTTTTTTTTCAATCAAGTATGCACAAAAAGGGGAGAGCTGTTGTCTATTTAGCTTAATTTGGAGGGAGAGGTCTTGGGCAAATGTAACTTTATACCCATTCCAATTATATTTCTTTTTTGTTTTGCACAAGTTAATATTCTTTGTATATCCTAGAAGTTAAACAGCTTTACATAAACTTGTCTTGGTTTACTTGATTCTTGCGACATACGGAGTGCATGATGTAATCTTTTGATTATCATGAAGTCCACTGCTGTGTCATCTTCTAGATGAAAGTTTATTATTTGTCAGACTGTATTTAGCAGTTGAGCATGGTCATACTCCTCACGTATACCTTGTATTAATCAGTTATTTCCTGTCTTCCATGTCTGTGATCTTTTTTCGCAGCTCAATAATATCTTTATATTTTTCTTTCAGGTTATTCTGGCATTGCTGAATTTTAATTTCATTATTTTTTGTTCTATCTTCTGTTTCATCTAAACATGTTAACATTTGTTCTATTGATGATCTGATTTTTGACAGTTAATGAGAAAGGTTTGGGACACTAGCTGTATCGGTTGCAGGGTTAATTTCAACTTATCTATATTGCAGGTTGGTTGAGTCTTTGATTTTCCAATCTGTTTTTGACCTTCTTGTTTTACAGTTCTTTGTTTTTTACGATAGCATATTTTTTCTGGAGTAGTTATTTGCGATAGTTTCAGTTTTGTAGTCTACTGTTCCATTATTTCAGGTTCGTTTGTTATTTTATAAGTTCCGATTTAGATTTTTTGTTGCCAGTTGGATTGGTAGCTATAGGCCCAAGCATGTGCATCTCTTCTCCCTTATCATTTTATTTTGGTTAAACTGTTATTTCTTTATTATGTGTCTCTCCTCTTGGATTTAAGTGGTTAGATGTAATATGCTACAATTTAAGATTAGTATTCAAATGCAGATGCCCCAGTGAAGGTTTGGTTTTGATAAGTTTAAGTTAAAGGTAAAGGAGCTGTCAGGATAAGGTGCTTAATGGACTGCCACCATCTTGAATTCCCCAGGACTGAATTCTATTACAGAAACCTAGCAAGTACTGCCAAGGATAACCATAAGGCCTTTTACAACTGTGTATGCAGCCTAAAGGGTAGAGAACAGGTGGCCAATGGTACGGCACACACTGACCCCACAGAGATAGCAAACCTGATAGTGAATAGGTTTGGTGAAAAGTTCACTCTCTTATCCCCTCCTAACTTACAAAAAATGTTCCCACAAACTCCCACCAGCTTACATATCTAAACAGAAGGTCCTCAAATCCTTGTCCAAAGCAAAGAACATGGCTTCTGCAGGACCAGATGACATCCCAGGCTGTCTTCTAAACAGGCTAAAACAGGAACTAGCATCACCACTAAATATCCTTTTCAGTCATAGCCTAACCACAGAGTTTGTTCCTGTGGAATGGAGAACAGCTATAGTTATTCCCCTCCAAAAAGGTGGCCTAGCAACAGACCCAGGGAATTACAGACCCATAAACCTGATTAGTCTCACCTGTAAGGCCATGGAAGGTATCATTATGGACATCATAAATAAAGACATAGGTGACCACCAAACCCTGGACCCTACCCAATTCAGCTTTGTGAACGGCAGATCCTGCCTGTTAAATCTGGTGGATTTCTTTCAAAATGTGACCAAGGCCATTGATGAGGGAAAATCTCTGCGTACATCATACCTTGATTTGGCAAAAACTTTCAATGCAATCCCATTTTCAGGCATTACTGATAAACTTAGTAAACTGAATGTTAACCCTTTGTAAAGTGGGTTGCCAAGTGGCTCACAAACCGGACACTCACTATCAAATTGGGTTTCTCCGCTTCAGCCAGCAGAACTGTTACCAACAGGGTGCCACAGGGGGTCAGTGCAGGATCCCCTACTCTTTGGTATATACTTCTCAAAAGTTCAGGTCAAAACTAAAGAGTTGTGGCTGACTTAGCTTGCAGATGACTGCAAACTAGGTGCAGTCATTGAATCCCCAAATGATGTCAGTATACTCTAGGATGGTTTCACACAGACCAATGACTGGTAGATTAGTCACAGTCTCAAACTGAATGCGAAGAAATGCATCACCCTTCTTCTCTATTTTTATTCCCTACAGCTTGTCCGTCTTTCCTATTTAGTCTCTTTTTCTCTCTAGAGTGTTTCCCTGTTTCTTAATCCTCTGTATCACACAGTAGACTTAACTTGTTCTTTTTCTTCATACGTTCAGTTGTTTTATCCTTTATATGTTGATCTATCTGTACATATTTTACATAATTTCTCTGACTCTACTCTTTATACCTCCAGTCACTGACTACAGTTTATCATAAAAACAAATCTCTGTATAAAATGTTCAGGTTTTCTCTGTGATTACTGACTATTGTAAATCTCTTTTGTTACAGTTTTTTTTATGCATTGGGTTTCTCTGTAAAACCTTCTAGTTTTAATTCCTGCTATTTTTTTGTCATCGTTAAGTTCTCCAAAAATTGTATACTCACCATGTACTGTTCTTTGTTAATGTTAGTTGCAACTATTATTGTATTTTTTGTGGAGATTTTCTCCCCAGGCCTCCACTGAAAATGGGCTATCAACCAGTCGGTCTATCCTGGTAAATAAAAAAAATAAATTCCCTTCGGCACAAACAATGTCCCTTCAGACTATCAAATTAATAACAATATACTAAGTACCTATGAAGAGATAAGGGTCCTGGGATCACAGGTTGACTTTGACTTTAACTTCAACCCGCACATGTCTACTGTTGTAAAGAAAGCTTTCGACATAGCTCACTTAATTAGTAAAGGCATCACCATGAGAGCAAAAGAAGTTATAACCCCCTATACTAGGCACTTAGCCAACCCATAATTGAGCATAATGCCCCTTTATTGAAAGTTAGCGCTTCAAAAGCCACAAATTTAAAATAGTAAATCTTATTAGTTTTTAAATACGATAAAATAAATGTTGCTACTCATATTATAATAATGCATATAAAATATGCATATAAAAACACTAAGCCATGCACCATAAATAATTTAAAGCTACCTAAACATATGCTGTTAAGCTCTAAAATAACCTTAGTGATACACAATGATCACTTATTTTATTCTAAAAATACATATTGTTATATTTTCTCTAGTACTTATCACATATTGCATATATATTGTGGTTTTTGGAAGGGTTTGGTCAGCAGTGAACATATGGAGTAAGTTTTTAAGGTTTATTTATTCCTTTATTTAATGTGGTTTTGGTATTTTATATAAACCAACCCATTTAACAAATGTTGGCAAGATTGCTTTAACTTGAAAGCAGAATGGTGACATCATGCTTGTAGATAGTTGTTTATTGGCTTAGGGTTTAGTGTGAGTTTTTAAACTGGGAGACTGTGAGTTTTTTACTCAGTCTGAAGAAGCTGATTCACTTGTTTCAGTGAAAGCGTTAACTTTCAGTAAAGTGTCGAAGGACCCGTTGCCTGCTCATTTTTCTTTTTTTGTTTAGTTTGGTAGTAGGAAGGTTTTGCTGAGTATAATGCCCCATTCAGTACGTACCATTCTAAGCACCTACAGCAACTAGAGAGACCTCAGAGGTTTCTACCAAAGAAGATCAAGGCCTCCAGCATGTGCCTTACACAGACCAACTAAAATCCCTGTCACTACACTCCGTGTCATATAGACTTCTTACAGTATTACATTGGGTTGAAATGACTGGGCTTAAAATGACCTCTGGTTCGATAGCCCAGTAATCTCCTATGATCCTAAGATCCTATTACAGTGTTTCTCCCCCCCCCCCCCTCTGGTATGATTAGCATCTCTTTTACTGGGTATCATCATCTCCAAATCTCTATAATCTGTGATTCTCTCAGTCTTGTACAAGGTAAAAAGAGGCAAAGATGTTATAAACATTGTTTTCAGGCTAATATACATTTGCTAGCTTTAGTATCACATTCATAAATAATGCCATCCCGCACGTTGGAACTAGTGCAACATTCTATCAGGATATCCAGTTTAATTTCATCACTTTTTGAAAACTGTGATAAATAAGACAATCACTGTATGAATACCTTCTACAAAATGAGTTAATGTTATTAAAATAATTAATAAAGAGAAGAACAGTTTCAGAACAGGTCTACTACAAATACCCATCTGTTAGTAATTAGCAACACTCTTGTTTGTACTGCATATTGAAACGGGCAAGGGCTCTAATGCCCATTAGCCTGATCTTATTTAATAATATAGTTCTGTCAACATGCAACTCATTTTAAATTGTGCAGCAGTATCAGGGCCCTAAGACTTACCCTAAAAATCTCTAAAACTCCACTTCCTCTCCCTCACCCTTCTTCTCCCTCACTGTCTATGCTGAGCTATATCCAGGTTGGCATACTGCTTTAAGTGTTTACCTTACAGACACAAGGTGCATGGTTGATTCTCACATGGGGTAATTGGCTAGACTTAAAATAGCCCACGAGGACAGTTAGTCTAGTACTAACCTATGAACCTGTAATATGCTGAACATCTGCACATCAAATGGAACAAGGGGCACCTGATCTATGGACCTTAACCTGGCCTGTGACATAAATAGGACCTGCTGCATAAAGTATGTCTGTCAGAATTTTCCACTCCTCTAGAATAGACTACCAGTTCACATCAAACAAAGCCTCTCTATAACCCTGTTTAAGTGTATCCAGGATGACTGGATGGGTAACTGTAAACTCCTGCCCAGGATTTCACCTATGACCTTCCTAGATATGGGCAGTCATTACTAACTAAGATCTCGAGTTTAGGCAGGATCTTTTATATTGGGTTTCTCTAAGTATTATTTTGAGTACACACTGATAGGCTTATAAAGATCTTTGGGTCAATAGCCTAGTAACCACCTATTAACCTGATAGTTTACAAAACAAAAACCTCCACCCCTTCCTTCCTGAAGCTAAATTCTCCAGTCAGTCCCTAACGCAAAATTTCTTAAACCAAAAACTCCACCCTTTCTCCTCCTACTTCTAACATTGTTCTTCCTCTCCCTAAGCCTAAAACTCCCTTTACGACCTTTAACCCTAAAATTTCCCCCATGGTCTCTCACCCTAACTTCTCCCTCACACTCCATGCCAAACTCATATTCAGATTGAAGAGTGAGCAGGCTGTACGAGATGTAAGACACTCGAGTCTCTGGGTCTGAGCCAGTGGTCTTTGAATGCTTGAGACTCCAGTCCTTGTAATAGAACCTTTCAGGACACAGTGCGCTTTCATAGATGGACACAGTTTGACTGATAGACTGTTAAAATACTGGGTTATTTGTTTCCTGAAGTACTTTTTAAATGAAAGCTATCCATGTGATCTCCCACAGCTGAAGTTCATATATATATATATATATATATATATATATATATATATATATATATATATATATATATATATATATATACATATTTATATACATCCGAAGATGTCTGGTTGAATGATGCAATAAAAGACATATTGGAGTTATTAAATAATATGCCAGAATGCATGAACTATATTTAAACATTTTTTGCACTCCCCCTAGATCATTAACTACTGCAGAATTTCAGAAGTGACAAATAGAAATCGGAGTGAAAAAAATAGCACCCAGAACTGGGTATTTAACAAAGGAGTGTGTAAATGCACCAGTGAGTCCCACAAAAATAAATAAATAAATACTTACTTACTTACCTTCATACATACATACATGCATACATACATACATACATACATGCATATATACATGCATACAAACATACGTTCGACTAAACACAGTACAAAATCCATGAACCTGATGAAACAAAAAGTTTTAACAGCTGGTATGCTCCTACTCAGTAAGAAACAAAGCATAATATGCTCTTCAAAAATGTCAAATACTTTGTGGCATTTAGCTTTATAAATTACTGGGACATGCCAATATATTTCATTTTGAATTTTTGACCAAACAAAAAGCACTGCAGAAGAACCAGGCTCGATTCCGGATAATCCAAAATAAACTTTAATATAAAAAAACATAAACGCCCAACTAAGTCACTGTGTTTTCGTTTCACAGACTTTATCAGATGCAACACACTAAAAACCTCTGTGGGTTTATATACTCAGTATCCAATAACCCATCATGTTAATCGACAATTAAAAAACAATTTTGTTTGTCCATATTTTGCAAACTATCAAAAAGGTACACAAAAAAAATGGGAACAGTATATAGACACAGGAAATCCCTCTCAAATCAGGCACAAATCACCCAAACTCACGTATTGTCCACCCTGATGTATGCTGCTCCTGTTCTTACCCAGATCAGAAAACTTGAATTGCCAGACTTCAGTCATGTTATAATAAAATCACCAAATTTGCAAATACTTCCAAATTCAGAGCCCACCACTGCCAGGCTCTAAGGGAACTACAATGGCAGGAATTGCCCCCAGCTACTAAACTATCACCAGCTAGTCACTGCCTACAATGTTATATGACATCCTGACAAAACTCCCACACTAGGCCAACTTTTCACCCACTATAAAGCAACTCGTCCTCTCCGCTCTACCAGCAAGTCAGTCCTCTGCGTCTCTAGGGCTAACAACACTGCAGGAAAAGCACTATTTTCTCACATCATAGCTAGAACATCGAATAACCTCCCTTCTGCTCTAATATCTGCCTCTTCCACTGCTCAGTTTAAAAACTTACTTAAAACACACTTAATCAGTACCTGGTTATGTCCGTGCATTACATAATTCCTTTTGCTCTTTTTTTTCACTCTGTATACATTACCTCCTATTACACCTACTATCCTACATGCTACTATTTTAAGAAACTATACTGCTGATTTTTAAAATTTGTAAACTATTTCTCACTGGACCATATTTATTCCTCTATGTATGTCCCAAGTTTATTTCATGTAAGTTTTACTGTGTTTTATTTCTGTGTGTATATCCCATGTGGTTTCATGTACGTGTATACTGCACTTTCATATTTGTTTAATTAATGTTACTTAATGTGGAGCTTTTCTCCCCAGGCCTTTGCTGTAAATGGACCTGTGTCCAGTTGGACCATCCCGGTAATCAAATCTAAAATAAAAAATAAATAAATAAATAAAAATTAAACTTCAATGAATAGTCATAGCAACACAGAATAAGTAAATAACCATATCACCAATAAATAGAAAACTAAAAACAATAAAAACATATATTAAATAATTAACTGTTACTATATCATTCTTAAATAACAACCAATTAGCATAATGTATATGATAAATATTTAAACATAAAACAATCATTAAAAACATTTCTAAAAGCAATATGTCTTGCACTGTCCTATAAACCATCTAGTGTCCTGAAAGCAACATTGCAACTAACTAACTTTCTCAAACACACAAAGGGTTCAGAAAAATCCAAACATAAATTAATCAAAAATAAATGTAGATCAAATGTAAAATATTTGGATTATAAGAAAAGGGGTTAAGGAATAAAAAACACACTTCAGATACAAAGTCAGTGTATATATATATATATCTATATATATATATATATATATATATATATATATATATATATATATATATATATATATATATATATATATATATATGTATAAATACATTATCGTATCCTAGCTGCTCTTAGTTTTAGAATAGGGGCTAAAGACACATTCTCATTAAACCTTGGTGATCTATTGTCTTCCATTTTAAGCTGCCAATACACCTCTTTATATTCTATTTTAGTCTCCCAGGGCCCCCGACATCAATTGGCATATCTTCCAATACAAAAAATAAAATAAAATAAGAACTTAGCTTGAGTACAAACCAAAGTGTGTTTTTAAATTGAATTTTTCTTATTCTCAGTTTTCATATAACAGAGGTACTCATAAATTCTCCTTTTAAGCTTATGCTCAGTCTTTCCTATATAAAAAACATCACAGTTCTGACAGTATGCAATATAAATCACCCCAAGACTACTACAGTTGGTACGAGGTCTACCTGTTATGAATTTGCCCCTACCCTTGAGATAAACTGACTCAGTGTGTGACTTATATATAGCAGAATTGAGCACAAATACCACATTTAAAAGCTCCCATTTCTTTGTTGCTTAGCTTATTCCTTTTATTGTTGTTCTGATCCAATAAATCCTTACTCAATCCCTTTCTAAAAATAAATTTAAGGGGCATCTTAGAAATATCATCCAAGTTTGAAAAGCTAACAAACCTTTTCCATTCTGTACTAATAACATTTGTAATAATACTAGTATCACCATGAAAACCTGTTATTAAAATCCCACTTATATTCAACCTCATCATCCTTCTTATGATTAAAACCCAAACTATTCCTATCAGTTTTGTGTCAAAGTGTGGTATTGTTGTTTCCTAAAAGGGGAGAATCTATCTTTCCTTCCTGCCTTGACTTCTTTACTAACTTCTTCAATTAACTTCAGGGGATATTTTCTCTCCATAAACATGTCTTTTAATTTATCACACTTCTTATAACTCCCCAGACATAGCAGCCATAAAACCACATATTAATGACTCTGAGTTTCTACCTCCTGGATTTCATTCTCTCCGATCCGAACACACTAATAAAAGAGGAGGCGGAGTTGCTCTACTCTACTCCAACCTCCTAACTATAACCCCATACCCCAACACCATTCCCACTTTTAATAATGCTGAACTAGTCATTGGCATACTAAAAATAAACAACCATAAAAGCATCTGTACTATTTCCCTCTACGTTCCTCCTGGTAACAATATCAATACCCTGGAAGATATCCTCTCATGGTCCTCATCTAACATTAAACTAGAAACCTTTATTTTGGGTGATGTAAACATTGACTGGAGAAAAATCAATAACCCTAACCCATCCATGACTATCAACCTATTCAACTTCACCCAACTTACCAACTCCATTACT
Source organism: Protopterus annectens (assembly GCF_019279795.1). Lineage (NCBI taxonomy): Eukaryota > Metazoa > Chordata > Ceratodontiformes > Protopteridae > Protopterus > Protopterus annectens. The sequence goes on along the minus strand of NC_056726.1, from coordinate 1,068,308,640 downwards.
AGACCTAACAAAATCTACCCCCCCCGGCTCCATACTTGACTGGATACTAGTATCGCATCCTAATAAAGTTATAACATATGGAGTCAATCCTGACCCATTAGGAGACCACCTCCCTGCCTTCCTCATTCGAGCCACTCCCCCCTCCACTCTGTCTCACCACTTTATTCAAACTCGTAACCTAACTAACTTTAATCAAAATTCCTTCTCTAACTCCCTGAAGCTAACTAACTGGAACCCCCTAAAAACTCTGCCTCTAGATGAAGTGTCAACTATTTCAACTCCACATTCTTAACTGTCCTTAACTCCGAAGCTCCAATAAGAAGAAAAAGAATCAAATCAAAAACCACCCCTTGGCTCACCAAGGAGACAAAAAAGATTATGCACCAAAGGGATAAAACCTGGAAAGCCTGCCTTAAACACAAACAGCCTGAAATGTTCCTTAAGTTTAAACAACTAAGAAACCTTGCCAAAAAACTAGTCATTACTGATAAAAAATCCTACTACATCAAATTACAAAAAAATCACACAAATAATCCAAAACAGTTCTGGAACTCCATTAACTCTCTCCTCGGACCTGGTATGAAAATCAATCCGTGTCCTGATACCAGCAAATCTGATCCAGAAATTGCCTCACTATTCAATTCCTTCTTCACCTCCTCTATCGCCAAACTAACCAAGGCTTTCACTAATAACAACCCTCCCCCCAAATCAATCTTCTTCTCCTTCTTCACCCCTACCCTCTTTCAATCTCAAACCAGTACCCACCAACCTAATAAAGAAACTGCTCTATAAACTAAAGCCTTGCTCCAATGCCCCTGATAACATTCCATCCACCTTCCTTAAGATAGCTTCTGACTCCATAGCTTTTCCCATCAGCATCCTAATAAATAGATCTCTATTCAAATCCTATGTACCCACACTCTGGTGTTCTGCTTTCATTCTTCCACTCCACAAAGGAGGCAAAAACTGTAATGTCTTCAATTTCCGTCCCATTGCTATCCTCTCCCCATATCCAAAATCCTAGAAAAATGTATCCACCTACAGCTCATGCCTTTCCTCACTGAACACCAACTACTTTCCCCTACCCAGCACGGCTTCTGGCCTGGGCACAGCACTTACACCGCCCTACTTTCCTTTCTTCATTCTGTGAACTCTGCACATGACTCTGGTAACTTAGTATCATCTATTCTACTAGACCTATCTAAAGCTTTTGACACCATCTCCCACCCCCGCCTTCTAAACCACCTCTCTGACCTCAACCTGAGCCAAAAAGCTCTCTGCTGGTTCTCTAGCTACGTTTCAAATAGGCCCCAAGCTGTGAAATTGGGCCAAGCAACATCTTCCTTCCTTCCTACCCCCACCGGTGTACCTCAAGGCTCCATTCTTGGCCCTTTACTTTTCAATATCTTTATTAACAACTTTCATAAAGCCATCCCCAACATGACTATTGTGCAATACACCGACAATTCCACTCTGATCTGCAATGCCCCTAACCTAATAGAGCTCCAAGCACTAACCCAAACAGCTTTTTCTACTATTAAAAACTGGATGTTTCAAAATCACCTCTCCCTTAATGCAAACAAAACCAAAATCCTGCTCTTCTCCCCCTCCAAATCTTCATCTGTTGATAAAAAATATTTCCAAATAACCAGCCTCAACAACTCTGTGATTGAAATAGTAAACTCCACTAAACTTCTGGGTGTTACAATTAATGACCAGTTCAAATGCAATACTCATATTCAGCTAAACATAAAAAAACACATATAAAACTTGGCCTATTATATAGAAACATCCACTTTCTGTCCCCTTCCACTAGGCAAACCCTTGCCTCTACCTACCTCCTTCCATCTCTACTTCATGGCGCTCCACTGCTTACTAACCTATCTTCTACACTCACCTCCAAACTGGAACAATGCTACAATAAAATCTCTAAATTTGCCACCAAATCCAAATCCTCCTCACATCACTGCACCTCCCTCCACTCTCTAAACTGGCTTAAACTCCCAAATTATCTTAACTTTCTACAACTCTCCACAGCCCACAAATTACTATTCCATCCTACTAACTGTCCTGCACTTTCCAATATTCTGCAACCCTATACTCCCGTCAGATCCCTTAGATCTTCTCAGGAAAACCTGATCTCAGTACAAAAACCTAAGCGCCCCGCAGGTCAACTTCTCCTATCCTTTACCATTGCTAAGAAATGGAATGCCCTACCCTCCTCCCTAAGAACCTGTAACAACCTAGACAACTTCAAAACCCAACTCCATTCTCACCTTTATCCAATAGGATTTGCAACTGTACTCTCCAATCTACTCCAGTCCAACTATCCTTCCCCTTCTCTCCAGGCTAACCTCTACAATCTCTCTGATCCTTCTCTAACCTTCCCTATAATACCAAACTATTACCATCTAAAGCCTCTTTACTCTATATGCTTAAGCTACCTAAGTATACCCCCTACCCTCCTTCACCTCTTCTAAAATACTAATTTGCTTAAGCTTCTAACATTAAAGTTCTGAATGTTCTTCCTTCTTTTTGCCTTTTCTCTGTTCTCTTTATTTAATAAGCCAGTTTTGCCAAATTGAAATTATCAATAATTTTTGCTAACTTTGCTAATTTAGCAATCTGATATTGTTTGTAGACTACTTTCTAGCCACCTGTTAACTTGTAATGTTCTTCTGTGTCTTAACTCTTTCTTAATTTAAAAAATTGTTGTTTATGTGGAGCTTTTCTCCCCGGGCCTCCACTGAAAATGGGCCCCCAAGCCCAGTGGACTTCCCTGGTAATCAAACTGAAATAAATAAATAATAAGCAAATAAGTCGTTCTACATATCCTCACATACTGACCCACAACTTTGCTTCTCTTCAGTTTATAAGGGTGACCACTAGTATAGTATAGATATGTATTTGAAAATGTGTCCTTATGATACACAGTAGATTTAAACCTTCCCATTTCATTCAACTTATGAATCGTAACATCTAAATAATCCATTTTGTTATATGTAATACTATATAAGTAAAGTCTAAAAAATCAGTAAAATTACTAATATAAGTAATAAATTCTTGCATTTTTTTTCCTCTGTATCTGTCTAAAAGATATATATATATATATATATGTATATATATATATATATATATATATATATATATATATATATATATATATATATATATATATATATATATATATATATATATATATATATATATATATATATGGGTCTACTACTAATTACCGACACGACAATTCCCCGACAGGAAACTCACCGATGCCAGATGACCGACAACACACAAACCCGACAACGCAAAACACCGAACACCATTACACCGAACACCATTACACCGACACACGGAATGTAAACAACACGCGACACTACATAGCATACACACTAGCCCTGACCCAAACCCTAACCCTAAGGTCCGACACTATCGCACACTTCACCTACCTGCACCCTAACCCTAACTCACTTAACCCACCCCTAGCCCAAGCTCCGACACTAACGCACATCACCTACCTGCACCCTAACCCTAACTCACTTAACCCACCCCTAGCCCAAGCTCCGACACTAACGCACACTTCACCTACCTGCACCCTAACCCTAACTCACTTAACCCACCCCTAGCCCAAGCTCCGACACTAACGCACACTTCACCTACCTGCACCCTAACCCTAACTCACTTAACCCGTCCCTAAACTACAGTCCCTCACTAGCACACACTTACCTTATCCGAACCATACCTCCGACACGAACACACACTCACCTTTCCCACAGCCTAACCCGACATCCCACAATCTCGAGCACTTACCTGACCGCTCCTAACTCCGTCACCATCGCACACTTACCGCGATCGCACATTCCCTTGTCGGTCTTTCCGCTGTCGGCAAATCACCCTGTCGGTACACTTACCTGTCAGTCATCTGGCGTCGGTGAGTTTTCTGTCGGGAAATCGTCGTTTCGGGCATTAGTAGTAGACCCATATATATATATATATATATATATATATATATATATATATCAGCCAAGTATCATTTATATAACTTCCACAATTCACATTAGTAGAATTAAAGATAAACTTTTGTTCTCACATTGACATAAAAATATTTGCATATGTGGGGGAGCACATCATGCCCCCATAGCAATTCCCCTATCATGGTGAAAGAATTCCCCTTCAAAATATATAAAATTGTTTGTCAGAACTAATTTCATCAGTTCCAGTGAAGTTCTAAACTCATCTTGGGTTAACCGCCTTTCTCCATTAGTGCCTCATGAAACCATTCCTGGCCTGCATTATGCAGTATTACTGTAAATAAATCTACTATATCTATGGTGACAAATGTAATCTCAATAGTAAATAAATGAGATGTAATGTTTTTCAAGAAGTCCCAAGAATCTTTAATATATTTCCATCTCCACCTATAATTTTTTAATTTTGAAATCCACAAACTTAGTTAATGGAAATGTTTTAGATCCAATGGCCGCCACTAGGTATACCATATATTGACGGTACTATAGGTTTTTTCATCTGAAATATTTATAAGTGTCAAAATGTCTGATGCCCTCATCAAATGCATCTTTTATGGCAAAATCAATTTTCTTGTAACCCACATTAATCTAAATTATGGAGACCCTGGTGTACTTACTGTCATCACTTAAAATATCAATCATCTTAGCCTCATAAGTGATGGCATTCATTAACAGTTCCCCCTCCCTTGTCTGGTTTCATAACCCTCAAATACTTATTTTTCTTAAGCTTTTCTAACAAATTATTCTCCTTTACAGGGAGTTTAGGACAACATTTATAACATTGGAAACCTCTCCTTAATAAACATTATTTAAATGAGGATGCAGAGGGAGATTATAAGTACTTTTCTTTATAAGGGCACCTCATGTCATATAACAAAATCTTGTGCAGGGAGCATCAAATTCCTGATTCTTTTTTCCTTACACACAATTTAAGGTCAATTAATATATGTTTTTATTCTTTTTAGTTTTCTAGTTATTGCTGATATGGTTATTAACTTATTCTGCGTTGCTATGACTATTCATTGAAGATTAATTGTTTTTATTTGTCAATTAACATGTTGGGTTTTTGTATATGGAGTATATAAATCCCACAGTTGTTTAGTGTGTTACATCTGATGAAGTCTGTGAAACAAAAACATGGTAATTTAGTTAAGCATTTACTTTTTTATATTAAAGTTTATTTTGGATTATCTGGAGTCGAGCCTATTTCCTCTGTAGGGCTTTTTTGTTTGGTTATTGGTTGTTGCACTTAGTGTGGTTTAAGCACTGCTTTCCTGGTTTGTTTGAGGGTGGTTTGATTTTCACTTTTTGAGCTACACATTCTTTATTGTAAGTTTTGTTCCCTGCACTTGAATGGAGGAAATGCGAATAAAGTCTTGTGTGTCAAGGGAAACCCGTTTTCACAGTGCTACCTCAATCAACAGCACTTACTGCAAAACCACTGCACTCAACATTAATGAACTAATATGGCAAACAAAATGGCACCATCATTTACACTCAGTCTATTACATTTCAGTAAACGCATCACCAGCAAACAAAATGGATCAACTTTAACCAATTTATAAACTTAAAACAATTCTTCTATGTTACCCGATTAACATGCTGGCAGCAAAAATCTGGATGAGGCCTTGTATTCCACTGTCATCAACTAACACAGGGATCAGCAGCTTATGAAAGAAATTACTTAGGTTCATAGGTTCATACTAGGCTATCTGCCCTAAGGCATTTACAAGCCTAGCCAGATTTCGCCACCCATTTTAAATGAATTTTGCTATGCCCTTTTTCGAGGTTAGTATACTGTGCCTCTGTCTAACAGTGACACAGAAGTGATACCCAGGGTAAACCTACTATCTCCCATCCACTCATCAAGATTTCTCTTGAAGAGAGTCAATGAGGGACTCTGCCTAACCTGGACTGGGATTTTATTCCAGAGTGAAGGGAGCTTCTGGGTTATGAATCTGTCCCTCCAGTATGTCCTATTTATTTCAGTGCTGATGTTCAAGTCTCTTGAGCGCGTAGCTCGATGGGATTTGGATTTTCTGAGGTGCAGCATGTCCATTAATTCTGGGTTGGACATGGCTTTATACGTCAGGCACAGATCGCCTCTGAGCAGGTGGTATGCCACTGAGTAGAGCTGTAGTTTCTTTAACCGGGCAGCATATGGCATCTGTTTGAGCCCTTTGATCCTCTTGGTGAGGTACTTTTGGGGTCTTTCCAGTTGCTGCAGGTGTTTGGTAAGGTACATCCCAAAAGGGGCATTGTACTCAATTATGGGCCTGATGAGGGATGAGTAAAGAGGCATGATGACCTCCCCTGATCTAAATGTGAATCCCTTCATGATTAGGTGGGCTATATAAAATGTTTTTCTAACCACTTTGGCCACGTGGTTGTCGAATGAGAGATTGCTATCAACTTGGGTCCCCAGGTCCCTAATTACTTCTTCCGTACTTAATGGATTACCATCTATGTGGTAATTTGTGGGCACTTTGTTTTGCCGAAGGGGATGACTATACACTTTTTGGTGTTTAGCTTGAAGCCATGGCTCTGGCACCAGTTGTCTGCTTCTATGAGGCCCTTTTGTAGGATGCTTGTGTCGGCTGGAGAGTCGATTATGGTGCCCAGTTTGCAGTCGTCTGTGAACTTGGTCATCCATAGTCCTTCTGTGTTGGCCTGTACCTCTGAGAAATATATACCGAACAAGAGACGTCCCAGGACTGAGCCTTGTGGGACGCCACTTGTAACTGGTTTGGAGTCTGACATGGCTCCAGCAATTCTAACCATGTGGGTTCTGTCCTTGAGCCAGTTTGCAACCCATCTAGTGACATAGGGGTTTATATTTTAGCTGGTGAGCTTATCCATAATGCCTGAGTGGGGTATTGTATCGAAGGCTTTTGTGAGGTCCAGGTAGGCTGTGTGGACCACCTTCCCCTCATCGATGGCCTTGGTGACTGTTTCAAAGAAATTGACCAGGTTTAAGAGGCAGGATCTGCCCTTAACAAAGCTGAACTGGGTAGGATCCAGTGTCTGTAGGTCCCCAGTATCTATTTATGAGGTCCATGATGATCCTTTCCATAGCTTTGCAGACCAAGCTAGTCAGGCTTATGGGGCAATAGTTTCCAGGATCCGTTGAGGCACCACCTTTGTGGAGAGGGACCACTGTTGCTTTACACCACTCTTTGGGTACATATCCTGTAGTAAGGCTGAGACTGAACAGTAGTTTTATGTTTGCGTTTAGTTCTTCTCGGAGTTCATGTAGGATGCAGCCCGGGACACCGTCTGGTCTCACTGATGCTGTATTTTTTGCTTTGGAGAGGACGGCTCTTACCTGAGCATCTGAGATGTCAGGGGGGCATCACTCTGCTGGGATAGATATTTGCCCTTTTGGTGGGGAACGGGGGGAGAAGTTTGCGCTGAACCTGTCAGCTAGGATGTTGGCAATGTCTGTGGGTTCGGTGTATTTTTTTTTCATTTTGGACTAATTCTGAGCATATCTGGGAATTCCCACCCAGGTTCCTAACATAACTAAAGAAAGCCTTGTGATTATCCTTAGTGTCCTGTGCAATTTTTTTCTCGAAGCTGGCCTTAGACGATTTTATGAGTGCCCATAGTTTTTTCCTAATACTGATCAGAGATGCCTTCCCTTTTTGGGATTTTGCTCTATCATGTAGTAACTTCCTCCTTCTATTGTATAGTTTGTTTATGGCTGGGGTCCACCAGACAGGTCGCATGCCTTTGGAGGATTGGGTTTTGGTTTTGTTTGGGATTGCATGATCCATGCATTCCTGAAGGTGTTCATAGAATGCGTTTATAAAGGATTCTGTGGTCTGGGCTGTATTTTCCACAGGCCCGGGGGCTTTGAAGGATTCCACCTTGGTTTTGAGGAGTGTGAAATTTGCTTTAGAGAAGTTTTTCACTGTGGTTTTCTGGGCAGGGGCTGGGGTCGGGATGTGAATATCTAGTGAGATTAGTTTATGGTCTGATCTTAACAGTGAGGGATACACTTCTGGTCTGGAGCATAGAGTCCCCATGTTGGTGATGATCAGGTCCAGTATGTTTTCCCCTCTTGTGGGAGTGGTAACAAGTTGTTCCATAGCATTTGAATTTATAAATTCTAGGAACCTTTGGGCTAGGGTGTTGGAGCTAGAGTAATGCTCCCAGTCTATGTTTGGGTAGTTGAAGTCACCCAATATAATGGTGTTTTGAGAGACCTTCATATTTTCCAGTGTTCTCAGGAAGGCCAAGTGGGGTTCCTGGGTTTGGGAGGGTGGTCTGTAGCAGGCTATAAACTGGAAGGCAGTTTTACCCACTGTTAATTGCACATGGATAGTTTCTGATGCTTCGTGCTGTGCCACCAACCTGGAGGTGTGGGTATCTTTGACGAATATTGATACTCCCCCTCCTTTTGTGGTTCGGTCCAAGTTTTGGGGCCGAAAAACATAGTATGAGGCATAACCTGGTAGTGCTGAGGTGCTCTCGTGAGCCTTGAACCAGGTTTCTGTTACTGCACAGATATCAATGTTCTCCATGCTAAGGAGAGTTTTGAGTGCATGCATCTTGAGGTTTAGACTTCTGGCATTGAGTAGCATTACTCTTAGTTTCTTATCCCTTGTGATACCTATGGAGGTGGGTTTGTCTTTTGAGCCTTGCCTGAAAAAGGCACTATGGGGGTAGCAAGAGCCTTTACCAATATCCGAAAGCCCAGGGGTGACAGGTGCAAGCCGTCCCTAGCAAAGCATCGTGGCTTGTCGAGCATGTCATCCCAGGCTGACAGGCATTGGATCCCCTTTGAATGACACCAATACTTAAGCCAATTGTTGAAATTGATCATCTTGCCTTCATATTGTGGCATCATTCTTGGTGAGGGTAAGATGCTACTCAAGGTCAGGGTCATACCGGCCTGGGCTACATGCTCAGAGAGCTCCTCTATGTCTCTTTTCATGTAGTCCAGGGAGGTACATCTCAGGTCATTCACACCAGCATGGACAATGACTGAGTCATATTTGTACTTGCCTTGGAGTGATCTGAGTGCTTGTGTTATGTGGCGGATCCTAGCGCCCAACAGGCAGCTCACTGTGACCTTCTCCTTGTTCAGCCTGGTGAGTGGGACGTCAGTGTGCCTGATGATAGAGTCACCTATTACAAGTGTATCAGGTGTGTTGTTTAGCCTTAAGGGCTGTGACTGTTCGGCACACCGGCTTTGTGAGCTATGTGTTGCACGTGTTTTGTTTTGGGGTAGCGGTTGCTTGGGTGTCTGCTTTGGAGGTCTCTGTTGCTTAGGCAGATCTTTATTTAGAGCCTCCGAGTATGTTTTTGTGTGTTTATGTGTTTGGTTTGCTGTTGTGGTAGGTCTATGTGAGACTGGAATTGTAGTGAGTGTGGTTTCCTTCTCCTCCTGACTGGTTACACCAGTACTGAGTTGAGAGAGCTTAGCCTCCAGTTTGGCTATATGGTTGCATCTCTCACATGTGCTGGAATTTGTTGGGAGGAGGAGAGGGTTGCCTGTGTACATGAGGCAGTTGTAACATTGCCTCAAGATTCCCAGATTCACCAGCTGGACTTGAGAGGAGATTGACAACTGACCTTTGGACATGCTAGAATAGTATTGGATACTTGAATCGCTTTAGAAGGCACTTTCTTCCTTTCCTACAGGGCTTTGCTTCTTTACCAGGCAGGTACTTTGTTTCAACAAGGAACTACTGCACACTACAGTCAATTCATCACAAACATATTGCTCAAATTCTGTGAAGCATACTTATTTAGGTTAATTTAAAAATCTAAAAAATGTTTTTTGTTCTTAATAGATTGTGAGGGTATATGCAAGCAGAAGGACAGTTTTGTGAAAATCTGTTATCTAAGCTTAACGCAGCTTCACACAGAAATTCTCGTTCTATCTATAAGAAACAATTGGTCAAACTATAAAGTTATTATATATGCAGAATCCTTGCAGAGAAAGGTTTTCAGTCATAAGAAGACATAAAAAGTTATGTTTGTTAATAGGTTCACAGGTCTTTACTGGGTTAACATCCACAAGGGCCTTTTTAAGCCTAGCCATGCATCCCAAATCTCTGACAAATTCTGGCACCCTTAATAAGTGTAATTATGGGGTTTGGGAAATGAAACATTTACAAGCAGGGGGACAGGGAAATTAACCAGTCACAGGTTAGTTGTTTCCATTAGAGACATAGGTGCCAAACTAGTGGTGAATTTCCTGTTCCCCATCCAATTGCCCAAGTTAAACTTGAATTGGGTTAGGGAGGAACTCTGTTTCACATGGATGGGGATCCTGTTTCAGAGATGGTGTAGACTCTGGGATACATACTTGTCTGTCCAGCAAGTCCTGTTTATATCACAGGAAAGGTTAAGTTTTTAGAATGGGTAATTATGGTGTTGTTTGTTTTGTGCATATGCAGGAGGTCCATCAGACTGGGGTCTGACAATGCCTTTTATGCCAGGCATAGACCTCTCCTTAACAACCTGTTGGAGACAGAACACAGGAATAGGGCCTTGAGGCAGTCTGCATAGGACATTTTACTTACACCCTGTATAATTTTAGTTTGGAACCTCTGTGGATGTTCCAGTTGTTGGATATGCCTAGTTAGGTACATACAAAAGTACAAATGGTTGGCAATAATTAGGAGTAGAAAGGTAAGAAACGTGACAAGAACCAAAAAAAATGCTCCAATTGTCTCAGATAACAAAAAAATCTTTAATTCCACAATATAGCACAACAGCAAAACTTTCAAGTCTACAGCACTCTTTCTCAATGCAAAAATCTGTGACAGTTATTGAAAGTTTAACTGTCTACATCCAGCCTATCAGAAAAATCTAATCTGTCACATGCTACATGGTGATATGATATAATGGCTTCATATGATAATAAAATCGCAAAATCCAAAACATACACAGGAGCAAAGAAAGGCAGTCCACCAATGCGAAAGAAACTAATACAGTTCCAAAATCCAAAACAAACTCAAAAAGAGGTACGAGTACAGATAAAACCTTTTATTCGAACAAATAGTAAGCACTTTCACCCTGAGGCTTCGTCAGACTGTAAAACAATAACATTTTTTTATAATTTTTATTGTTTTACAGTCTGACAAGCCTATCTTGATGTGACGATTTTGGAACTATATTAGTTTCTTTCGCACTGGTGGACTGCCTTTCTTTGCTCCTGTGTATGTTTTGGATTTTGCAATTGTATTACATTGGACTTGGTATCTTAGGAGCAGTCTTCCTGTTGTGGTTTCTGCTAGTTTCTCTTCATATGATAATGACTTAATAAATATGTATGTAAACCATGCATATATTATGACCTAGAAATGTGCACTACCATATCATGAGCACAAAATTAGCAACATGAAAAATTCTTATAAATGAAATTTAAAGGTCATGCTGCAAATGCTAGGAATCTTAGCACAAAACTGCACTCATTGCAAGCATTCCTTGCCCTGGAGGATGTTAGCATTGATGCAGTCACTGAAACCTGGTTCAAAGCTGTGGAGAGCACCCCAACCTTAACAGGTTACTTATCCTACCATACTTTCAGACACCAAACAGTGGGCTACAAATCCAAAGGAGGTGGAGTTTCAATATTTATCAAAGACATACACACCTCCAGGCTGGCCAAATGGTATGATGTACAGGAGACACTCCAAGTGCAGTTAACTGTTGACAAAACACCTATTCAAATCATAGCTAGCTACAGAACCCCAAGCATGACTCAGGTTGCCTACTCCTCTTATCTGGACTTACTTGAATCCATCAAGATTCAACCCTCTACCCAGATCCTGGGTGACTTTAACTATCCAACCACAGAGAGGAAGACCTATTTTAGAGCAAACATGAATGCGAAGAGATTCCTTGACTTCATCAATGCCAATGCGTTGGATCAGCTGGTTGACATGAGAGGTGAAAATATCCTGGACCTGGTTCTAACCAACAGGAGTAGCCACTGTAGCACTCCTACAGTTTCATCCTCTTTGGTAAGATCCGAACATAAAGCAATCACTTTTGAAGTCACCATCTCCCCTGACCCACCCCTCTTGTCAGGGTCAAACTAAAAAATTTCCCAAAGATTTATTTATTTTATTTTACATTTGTTGACCGGGCTAGTCTAGCTGGACATGTATCCGTTTTCAGTAGAGGCCCGGGGAGGATGACTACAATCTCCTCAGAACAGGTATAAGCAGCTTCACAGCCACCATCTCTTCAGCTGGAACTAGCAGTAATGTCCAAGCCTACCCCAAAAAACTATATGAGCACCTACATAGCTGTATGGACTCAGCAATACCAGACAGGACCAAATCATCTTCCTCAGGGAAGAGTAAACCTGTCTGGTGGACAGCAGCAATAAATAGACTCTATAATAAAAGAAAAAAAAATGCTGTCCAGGGCCAAGAAGGAGCAGGTGCCAAGTTGGAAGCAATCTCTCCTTTGTCTGAACAAGCAAATAAGGTCACTGGTGGAATCCTCTGAGGTTAACTTCGAATCCAAATTGGCCACATCCACCAAGAACAATCACAAGGCCTTCTTTACATATGTCAGCAGTTTCAAAGGCAACACATAATCTGCTCTGAGCTGGTGGTCAGTAACACCACATACACAAACACCATAGATATAGCCAACCTGCTGCCAGACAGGTTCAGTGAAAACTTCACCTCCCTGCCCCCCATCAGTAAACCAGGACATCCCCAGCACCTGACCCTCCCCTCATCACAAAGGAGCAGGTCCTTAATGTCCTCTCAAAGGGAAAAAACATAGTCTCCATGGGACCCGATATCATCCCTGGCTGCATCCTATGTGAACTCAGGCATGAGTTCTCAGCTCCATTAGACACCCGATTCAAACAAAGCCTGAGCAACGACTTCATCCGACATGAATGGAGGACATAAACTGTCATTCCTCTAAACAAAGGTGGAGTATCCACTAACCCAGGCAGTTATAGGCCCATCAGCCTAACTAGTCTGATCTGCAAGGCCATGGAACGCATTATCATGGACCTTATAAACAAGAGCATTGGCAACATCCAAACACTTGATCCCACACAGTTTGGTTTTGTCAGTGAGAGACCATGCTTGTTAAACTTGGTCAGCTTTTTCAAAACAGTCACCAAGGCCATGGACAAGGGGAAGACAGTGCACACCACTTACCTTGACCTAACCAAAGCCTTTGACACTATTCCCACTCGGGCATAATAGATAAACTCTCCCAGCTATGCATCAACCCATATGTTATCAGGTGGGTAGCCTACTTGCTCACTGATAGAGCCCACTCAGTCAAAGTAGGGGAAGCCACCTCTAGTAGTAGACCCGTAATGAGCGGTGTACCCCAAGGATTGGTTTTGGAGGCTCAACTGTTTGGGATATACTTTTCTCAGGTGCAAGCCAAAACCAGTGGTCTATGGCTGACCAAGTTTACAGATGACTGCAAGCTGGGTGCTGTCTTAAATTCCTCTAATGATGTGAACATCCTCTAGGCGGGCCTTACCCAAACTAATGACTGGTGCCAGAAGCATTGCCTCAAACTGAATGCAAAGAAATGCATCATTATCCCCTTTGGGGAAAATGTCATTCTCACTAAGTATCATATTACTAAGAATGTACAAAGCATGCAATCAGTCATGAGGAACTTGGTCACCCAGGTTGATAGCAACCTGACTTTTGACCACCACATTGCCTCTGTTGTACAGAAGGTTTCTACATGGCTCACCTCATAAGTAAGGGTATTTTATCCAGGAACAAAGAGGTCATAACATCCCTGTACTCCTCCCTTATCAGACCCAGTATCGAGTACAATGCCCCTTTCGGAATGTACTTTGCCAAGCACATGCAGCAGGTGGAGACACCACGTTCTTGACCAGGAAAATCCAGGGTTTCAAACACCTATCCTATACAGATAACCTAAAAGCCATGCCCCTCTACTCAGTCTCATACAGACTGCTCAGAGTTGACCTGTGTCTGGCATACAAGATCATTTCAGACACAGCTTTGATGGAGTTGCTACATATCCATAAGACAAACTCCACTCGCGCAACCTGCACACAAAGCCTTAATCTGGTCTGTGACATTAATAGAACTCATTGTTGGGAAAGGTCTGTGTCCCAAAGACTCCCCCATCTGTGGAATAGACTTCTACTCCATGTCAAGCAGAGTGGTTCTCTATTAAGTAAGCAAATGCTTAATATAGCCAATGCTGTTTAATCGACAGTTAAATGTCGAAATGGCAAAATCCCGAAGGCACTGAACAGCAATTTTCTTCCCAGGAAAAAAAAATTACTGGGCCATTTTTGGGGCTTTGCCATTTCCTCCACTGTGGTGTGAGTCTGGAGTTGGTATATTTAAGTAGGGGGGTGTGGGGTGCAAAGCCCCTCACTTTATTTTATGTTTGTTTTTTTTTTCTGGAGCAGCAATTTTTTTCCCTGGAAAAAAAAAGTCATTGTTCCGTTTGTTCTGAATTTTGTGTTTTCATTTTTTTGGGTTGATTATACACTGTTCACTGTTATAATATAGGCCCAGCAGAGTACCTCTCAAGCCCTCTTTACGAGGAACCTGGACAGCTGGATGGGAAACAAAATTCACACTCCTGGATCCCATCTGTGTCCCTGCTGGACAGGGGAAACAGGTGCTGACTTTGAGGCAACGTGGGCAAATTTCTTGGCTAGGCTTATAAGGTCCTCTGGACCAATAGCCCAGTATCATCCTATGAACCTATAAACCTGTTATTGAAACAGAGGTAGCAGATTAGAGAAGGATTAATTATTTAGAGCAGATACACCTCCAGGACTTAATACTATGAACAATATAAGGCTAGTCAAAATGCAGGTGGATTAGTTACTTTAGAGCTGATATACATCCAGTACTTAACACTATGAACAATATAAGACCAGTACTAAAATATAAACACTCTTGAGTATAAAAGTGTGTTATATTGGATATATGTTTTAGATTTCATATAATTTATTTTTAGTTTTATTATTTCAGGCTGCTATATTATATTGTATAAAATGAGTGTGCTTTGTAAGTGTATTTTATAAGCACATTTGTAATCGTGTAGTTCTAATTTATTTTATAGTAGTGCACACAGTCTAATGCTTAGTAGGTCATGGGTTCAAGCTGGTAGCAGTCATAAGATGTCTGTAAATTAATTTATTATGTACGTTTAATTTTAAAAATAAATTTGTGAAATATGGCACGGCTGCTCTAGGCTGAGCAGTGCTTATATGTGCTAATGGCTAAACGTCACTTACAAAGTCATGTCTGACCCATCTCTGTTAGAAATGCTACATCTAAAGAAATCCCAATCCCTCTGCACCACACAGTCCAGAGACCTCAACCTCATTATCACAATCAATAGAACATGCTGGAAGGACAGGTTCCTCACCCAGAGACTACCCATGCTCTGGAATAGACTTCCCATACATGTTAAGCAAAGCACCTCACTGTCCCTCTTCAAGAGAAATCTTTATGAGTGGATGGGTAATAAAAAGTTCACCCCGGAGATTATTCCAGTGGCTCTACTTAATAGAGGCACTGGGAACTAATGTTGGGAGGCACGATGCCAGGGCACTTCTATGGTCTAGGCTTGTAAAGGCTCCAGAGCCATTAGCCTAGTACACACCTACAGACCTATACTGTTTGCGCAGTGCGAAGCTTAGCTAAAACCTCAGTTGTGCAAGTTTTTAGGCTGCTTAGCTCTGCTTAGCTGGTTTGCGCTCTGCTAAGTGACACAGCATGTTTTTAAATGTTGCTTAATGACGTATAAGGGCAGGAAAACAGCCTATATTAGGCACAATAGGTGAGAATTCTGCAACATTCTTTGGAGTCTAATCAACTGTTGCTATAGCAGGCTGGGCCAGTGAAGGTGCACGCTTTCTGGCACAGACATGGGGTGTTCAGCAGTCCAGGATCTTTGCTGGGATCTTGGTTAAAAGTTATGAACCAAGGCTGATGCAGAGCAGTTTCCAGGGCTCAGAATGTAATGTGGAGGCCTGGGACTGGTTGGCTATAGAACTTACCAGTACTACTGGTAGGCCCCACACAGGTGAGAAGTGTCACCTCCATTTTGATGACCTGAAGAAGAGAAAGAGGAGAACCTTGGACACCTGGGTCCAAGAGGCATGAGCTGGGAATGCCCCACAAATATGTAAGTATGTTTTCCACTGTTTTATCAAACTGCAAGTTGAATATGTGCAAAACTGGTATGCATAACGGTGTGCTTCTCTTCCAACAGCTGCAGCTGAGATGGCTCACATTGTCGAGTCTAATGCTGGGCGCCTGACCAGGTTGCACCATGAGTGTTGTAAGTATGGATTTATTGTGCTAACTGTAGTGCAATAAGCAAGAAAGAGTAAAGCATTTACTGCAATAATGTGTACACAATAAAATCTGTAGTGCAATACATGGGCAAGTAGAACTGTAGTGCAATACATGGGCAAATAGAGCTGTATTGCAATAAATGAACACTAACAACTGCATTGCAATAAACAATAAATACCAATAACAGTAATCAAAATTGTGTACAGCAGGATTGTATTGTCATAAGCATTGCAGCAGGGCTGTATGCATTGCCTGTCTATGATAAGGTTGCTGCAGTCAAGTTTAACACTGTCTCCAGGCCAATATCAGTCACACAATGCTCTCTGCTCCTCCTACTCCAGGTAATAAAGGTACATGGGTGAGGTAGTCCACTCTGGGCAGATATTGTGTGTGGACTTCACAGACATTTATCAGCAATAAAGTGTTAAGCAGCACTGTCAATTACTACAGAAATATGTTTTAATAAATGTAGTATGGATGTATTCCATGTATGTGTGTTCTACTGTCACTGCAGTCAAGTACAGCACTGTAATAATTCTAGAATGCAAAATTAATTCAGTCACATAATGCTCTCTTTTTCTCACACTCCAGGAACAAATGGTTTATGGTTGCGGTTGTCCATGTTATGAGCAGATGTGATTGTGCTAACATTTCACAGACACTTATCAGCAATACCAATAAAGTGTTAAGCAGTATTGTTGATTCCTAAATAAATATGTCTATATATTCCCAGAATGACTGTATTCCTTGCATGTCTGTACTAAGCTGCCACAGGCAATGTTGCATTATTTGCAGATGTCCCCTGCAGTCGCAGCTATTGGGTTCTATTCCCATGCCTGCCAACTAAGGCATGACTGCTGTCTAGTTTATATACTGTACACAAACATGTCCCTCACGTGTCACAATTTCTTGTAATGTATTTAAAACTGCCTAATCTGTCTGTCACAGGATTACCAGAAAAATGATTACCTGGAATGAAATGTATTACCAAATATGCTTACAGAACACCTTGTTAGTTATAGAAGTCCACATTATGTAAAAGTGTTCTGTGTAGATGTGTACCTGTAGTTTTTATTGCTTGGCCCATACTGTCCCATGCTAACAGCTTGAGAGGTATGTATGTGGTATATCAGCTATAGGAAAATTGTAATCACTGTACTAAAAACTAACACTACATGTCTGTAGAGTATTTATTATCAGAGTTTTCAGGGATATAGTCTGCATTGTCAGCAATGGATGGTTTTTCTCTTTCTCCCAATCCCATATCTGAATTTATTTATTATTGTTATTTATTATTGTCACTTAATATTAGCATATTTTGTTTAACTATATTTTTGCAAAATGTGATGTATTATTGTTATGTGCTATTGTTATTCAATATTAACATATTTTGTTAAACTAACTGTTTTGTTGGCTTTATGGTTTACTTCTTACTGGCATGTTGTTAACATACTGACTGTTATGTTACTTAATGTTGTGTTACACATAATATACATTGATATGTATTTGGATTAATAAATATTATGTTCCATTCTGTTAATACTAACAATGGGTTGGTTATTAGCAACCTTAACTTATTGCTAGACCTCATTTACCACAACACATCAAGATAGGCTGGTTGTAGCTGATCTGCCTAACTTACCTCATCTGGCTGTAGGACTAAGTCCCAGCACGTCTGAGGCCAAGACCGGTAGTGCCCCATCTTGATGCCTCGGATGCCGCTGATGGAACGGAGCCAGGCCCCCCTCTAGGAGTGGTGGTGGACGGGGAGTCATCACACAGGCAGAGCTGCTGGTTTTGGTGCACAGGATAGTCTACCATGGGTTTGACCACCACCTTGCACCAGATTGAGGTCATGCTGGCCAACCTGATGGGGCAGCCTAAACCCCGGTGCCCAGCCACCACCACTGCCACCCCCAGAGCAGTGACAGAACACTGCAGCCTGTCCCATGGGTGGGGATTTGAGTCATGTTGCTGCCTTGTGGAGGCACATGGAAATTAGACTCCACAACACCCTCCCTATTCAAAGTGTTCACCCCCCATGTGTCACACAACACCCCTGTCTGCTGTCTTGTTTGTCTTGCTGTCTGCAAATGTATCTTCACCCACCCAACTTACCCCCCGACACATAGCTATGTCCTTTCCCCAACATTCCAATCTCACATTATAAAAAAAATAAGTACCTGCCACAAAAAAAAAAAAAAAATCATCCCATACATAGTTCTCCATTTTGCACAGATGTCCACTGAGCATGTGTAGTTTAGTCCAATTGGCTTGACAACATAGTTATGTTGTTCTCATTCCTCTCTGTGGGGGAGAGAGTCCAAAGCCATGTACAAATTCAGTCAAAATGCACAGTTGTTGCTGTACATGAAATAGATAGCTATGGTTCTTTCCTACACCCTTCCGGCACATCTTTACCTGCCTTTCACTATCTTTTACTCCCTGCTTGCACCCCATTTCAACACTTTCCTATCTCCCCATTTTTCTTTACTATATATTTTTAGTGGGGAGCATCACACAGCTTCGCAAAACTCAGCTAAATAGAGCTATACTGACTATATGTGATTTTGAAATTGCAATATACAGTTACAAAATAAGCACTTGACCCTTATATCAAACAAAAGATCATTGCACCTGTAAACCGCTGCATTAATTTGCCACACCACACAACTCAATTAAAGTAGGTGGTTTAAACAAAACATAATAATTGCTGGTTACAATCTTTAAGTATGTTTCAGCGGAGCTGCCCACCACCCCGCAAAAACTTGATTAAAAAGAAATGGAAAAAATGGGAGTGTACCTTGGACTCCAGTGCAAGAGTACAGCACTAGACAGCCAAAGACATAATAATGGATGTAAGTGAGGCCTGTGATAGCAGGTACATGTGCCCTTTTATCAGCAACATATAGAAAGAAACATGCTAAGGCATTAATGAAAAAATTCATGTTCAACTGGGACTCTGGTGTAGAAAGTCATCCATATAAAGCCATGCATATACTGATAGATGTAGAAAATGTGTGTCACAGCCTGTATGTGTGCACATATATTTTGCAAATACACCTGCTACAGCAGTGATCAGTAGCTCAGTCTGTTAAATGCCTTGCAAACAGTACATTTTGCCACACACAGTTGTGGGTTTAAATCCAATGCTGTGTAGCAGTGGAAATATAGTATTGTTATATTCATTCCCATGTTTGTCAAGGACATAACAAACATGTGGCCTAGTACTCTGTTAGTGATACCATTTCCTAACATACTTACCTTAATCACATGCCTTAATTGGACTGGAAAGTGTACCCTCACTGTGGGTCTGCCTCTACAACAAGGCTGACACAGTTCCCACAGTTAGTCCTGCAGCTTGTTGTCTTCCAAAGTATCCACACTCTCTGCCTATGCCTATTACCTGCATCAGCAGCTGCAGCCTGTAGCACACACATCTCTATGTAAAAGTTGCTGCTACCGACCTACCCTCTGAGATGAAGTAATCTTCTCACCCCAGTAATGTCCAGCACAACATACCAGAAAGGGCCCCTAATCTACATGAAGGCCTTATATATATTGTACAATGATTGCATGTGATTGGTTGATGATAGTGCAACTCAGCAATCGTTGGCTGCAATTAGCATTTCAGAACCACAGATTGGTTAAGAGGCAATCACCAGCTGATGAGAAGCATGTTAAAAAGGCAATCAGCTGGTTATAGGAAACCAGTCTGTATGAGACTTTCCTCACACAGAACACACGTATGCAAATTATTAACCATTAGCACATATCAGCAGAGGAGTACTGCACTCCATTACACATGTAACCATTTTTTTACATCAGGGTGCAGATGTGTGAATATACTTAAGGAAAATAGGGATCACAGCAGTAAGCCATTCTTAGAACTGTGATAATGACACGTCAATGATCTCCAGATTTGTTACACATACAGACGAAGTGCAAGACATCAAAAGTGGAATGTATATTGTCAATGTGGCACCCTGGACTCATGGGAATCTCCCTTTATAGTGGTTGTAATAGCACACTGCTATTTGTTTGGCAGAGTTGTCTTCACATATCATTAGCAGGGTTGGCCCTTGGGGACACACTACAATAGACTCCAGTGTGGGCAGTATCCGTCATGGCACACACGAGAATACCTGACTATCAATAGTATTCTAGTTGTAGCCACATGCTTGGTATGTTTGCACACTGTGGAATATATATATTCAAGTTGTAAGGAAGCAGGGAATATTGCCAGCCATTCTACCCTTGCTGTATCTCTACATAGTGTATGTCCACGTATGTGAACCTGACATGTGTTCTCATGTTGTTGTCTTTCAGAAAACATGTATGCACGACACTTTGCAGCTTTCACAGATGCAGAGAATGAGTTGATACTGGAAGGGTTACATCAGGGTATTGTACAAGCCTGTGGTCCTGCTCCTGGTAAGCATGCCACTGTTTTGTTATAGATGTATGTTTACAGCATTGTAATCCCTATACTGTTTTCCCAGGCCTGCTGCCTGTATTGCTGTACTGTTGGCATGAGTGCCAAATGCACACATATTGTCTGACTGTACACATGTTAGGCTCATACCTATGCCTTGTAGGTGTGACCACACTGATAGATGTGTCAGTATTGTCATGACAGTACAAAGTGTCACAAGTATCAACAGTGCAGAGTCTACGCTAATGTCAATAGTGTACCTCACCATTGCTGATGAGATTGCATTGCAATGAGAGTTTATTTACAAGTAACTACAGCTGTTAGTGGGAAGAGTACTATCCTCATGTCCTACTATATGAGGTTGGGTTTTCAAAAGGTCTGTCATAATGACAACAGTGTATAGAGTCTTACATGTATCACACCATAGTACTGCAGATCATAATAGTGCAGGTAGTAATGTACTACTTTTGCCTTTCTTATCACAGGTGACCGGGGGAATGGTCTATGTCCCCTACATAACCTGATATCAATGTCTCCTCAGACTCTGATGATGATGGTGGCCACAGTGTGGTACAGGTGGGGGTTCTGGGGGCTGAATCTGTCCCAGAGGCTGACATCCCTCTTCTGCTCTCATTGTTACTGCACACAGTGAGTATGTCCACACATACCCATGCCCTGAAGGCCACAGGC
Source organism: Protopterus annectens (assembly GCF_019279795.1). Classification (NCBI taxonomy): domain Eukaryota; kingdom Metazoa; phylum Chordata; order Ceratodontiformes; family Protopteridae; genus Protopterus; species Protopterus annectens. The sequence goes on along the minus strand of NC_056726.1, from coordinate 1,068,287,176 downwards.
CACAGATATTGGACAGTCTGAGGGTGGGGACATTGAACAGCAAAGTGTGGCAGCTATGACTCCTGTGAGTGTAGACACTGGTCATATCAAACAAGCTGGTGAGGTCCCACACAGGTGGATTGACAGGGGTGCTTATAGGAAGCCTGCTGTCTGTCCACCACATGTTACAAGTGCCACATCATGGATCATCCGGCTCATGTTTTGGGCCATCATGGAGGCACAGGCACATTCTGAATGGAACATCAGATGTATGCTTAGAGTTATGAATGCAGCACAATCTGACATCTGTGACTGTTTCCACTGCACTGGGGGCATCCTGGATCAATTGACTGATGCAGTGGACAGAAGGTAGGCTGAGACAGTGCCTGTCTTGGACTGCATATTGTCTGTGCTGGAACATGTGGTTAGAGTTGAACATCAGACATGTGGACTTAGGTCATCAACCACATCTGCTGAGAGTCCACATCGCCATGCAGAATCACTCTCCTGTTGTGGCAGTACATCTGGAGCTACAGAGGGTAATGTGCTGTCCACACCATGACATGGCAGGCCATGGGCTTGTGGTCCTGGGTATTCTCATGGGGGACATGGTCCCAGCATACAAGCAGTCAACATCAGGTACTAGCACTGCTTCTGACCTTGGGCATAGAGGTGCCACTGCAACTCCTGGCAGAGCCAGTTCCCATGTTCAGGGTTGGAGATGGTGAACTGTCAAATCTACCATGTATGGTCCAAAGCTGTTCAACGTACAGACATGTAGGGTTAGCACTGAGCTTGACAGTGTACACTCACACATCACTGTCAAATACAGGTCACCTACTGACACACACATGGCACCTTTCCATGGTCCATCTTACCTGCTTTCCTTCCTGACTGTCACACATGCTGTTAACTGTTTGGGTCAGCCTAGGACTCCTGCACCTCCACATAACACTCTGTGCAATTGATGATACCTGTGCCTCATCCCTATCATCTTCACCATCAATGCAGGTAAATGAAGCTATGTGTCTGATGCACAGGGTGACTATATTAGTTAACATGTACTAGTGTAATGTAGTGTTGTTTTGTCATGCTACTTGTAGTGGTTACTGACAGATAGTGTATTTTGGCATTTGTCACAAGTACGCCACATACTTTTGTGTTCCTTATGTTGTATGATATTGTAATGGCTTTATAGTTACATGATGGCAGATGTGTCACGAACATGTTTCTGTTTCTGTTTCAGGACTCTGTTAATATAACTATAGATACACAGCTGCAATAAAGCAGCACAAGATGGCATGTCAGCACAGCAGAAATATGTCTTCAGCAACAGTTGTGTCATATAATTGCATGGTTCCATAGGTTCATGTGTGTATAATAGGCTAACAAGGACAATGGTGGTATTCAGAAAACTCATACATCCCTGATCTATGAACAGGTCTGCTACCCTTAATAAATGTCAGCAGGGTTTTTAGAACTCACACATCTGCAAGTTGTAGTTATGGAGATGACCCATCTACAAATATCCTGTGTCCAGTACAGACAGTTTTCTGACACCAGTTATGATTGTCGTGTTCTGCATTCCATGGTGTAACCTGGACATGATGTGTGTCACAGCAGATGTTTGCTTCATATGCATGGGGGGGCCTGTTTCATGTAGGGGGTACTGTCTGTGTTACATACCTGTCTCTCCAGCATGTACTATGTATACTGCAGTGATGTTGTAGGCATGTAGAACAGGTGAGACATGTGTTAGTCCTGTCAAGGATACACAGGAAGTACACAGTGGGCTCTGACACCTCCCTGTATGCAGTCATACACATCCTGTTCAAAGCATGTAGGAGACAAACTACACATGTACTGTCATGACATGGACTCCATAAGACATGTTATCTACACTGTATATTAGTGTACCATGGAACCTGCATGGCTGCTACAGTCGTACGATATGCCTGTGTAATGACATAGCAAAGGTGCCATTGGCACGTGATGATAGGTGTGATGACTGCCACATTCAGTATATTAGTGACAGTCTGGGAATCCCTAACCTGTCTGTATAGGTTGTACAACCATGAATGCATCCCCACATTTTACTGACCAGTGAAACACAAAGGGTCTATACTGAATTCTCAAAAGACGACAATGTTGAATCTGACATTGTCAGCACGAGAATAGCGAAACTGCAGAACAACAAAGAAGTAAACGGAAGTCTCTGTAAGGGAGATTTCCATTTACTTCAATGTAGTGTGGCTTCGGTGTTGGTATATTTAAGTAGTGGGGGGTACAGGGGGGCTTGCCCCCCTGCCTACACCATTTAGTTTTTTTTTTTTTGTTTGTTTTAATTTTTTTTGGGGAACATTTGATGTTTTAACAGTTCGATCACTAAGGGTCGACCTTTAGTGATTCGAACTGTTAAACATTTGATGTTCCAATATAGATCCAAACGCAAAAACTACATTACTTTCTATGTCCATAACTCCATGTGTAATATCTCAACTGTGTGCAGTGTGCAGACACTACAATAGTTTGCAGGGGTGGATGATTCCCCACAGGATAGTATTGTACAGTCATTGACATTTAGTCTTTGTCAGTGGCTCATACAACAACTGACTGTGTCTTAGGCCATCCTGGATAACTGTTGGTTCTGTGTGGGATTCTGTGATGGCTCCTGATATGCATTTGCCTGCTAATGCACTAAGTCAGAGGTCACTGACAGTGGCTATGACTGCAGAGAGGAAATAGGTAGACAGGGTACACTAGTAATGGAGGATGGTGAACTCCACTGGTGACTGGCGTCATTGCAGTGTAGATCACCCAATGCTATCTTCCCAGAGTATGACTGTCAGATACTTGCTTATCCACCAGCTGACATAACACTCTGTACATGACATACAAAGATTCCAGCAATGCCTGCTGGCCTAATAATGTCAGACCATGGTTGGTGGAATGTCCATCCCAGTGTTGTGCTAGTTATTTATAAAAGTAATAAGTTACTATTCCTAGTTACTTTTCAGGGAAAGTAATATATTACTAATACTTATTACTTTTCTTAAAAAGTAATATATTACTATTACTAGTTACTAACTAAAATAATGTGTTACTTTTACATAAGTGTAGTTTATCAATTATATTACTGAGATTTACTGAGACAAGTAAGAACATGCATATAAGTATATTATTAAAGTTGTATACACACTGTTACAATGATGATGAATAACATTTTTAACAGTTGAAAAACTCCAGTAGATTACTCTTTATAGCTTGGTGGCACAATGATGCAGTGATTAGTGTTGTCAACTCCCAGTAAGAGGATCTCTACTTCAATTCTCAACTAGGGTGCCTTCTGTGCCAAGTCTGCAAATCTTCCCTGTCGCTTGTCTTGTGTATTCAAGGAAGACAATGAGGCTTGGGTGTTTGTTTAAGATGTTTGTTATGCACAAACACATCAAGATGGATGACTGGAACATAAAACTGAAATGAATGCCAGTACTAATCTATGAATCTATGAATCTATGAACCTATGAATTACCTAACTGACTGAGTGATACACACATACATGCTTTCACTCTGGCTGCTTATGCTAAATGGCACTCTGCTTGCATGTGCTCATGAACTACATTGGTATAACACACACCATATGATCTACATTCCCTGTGTTTGAGTGGGTTTCCTCAGGGTGCTCCAGTTTCCTCCCACATTCCCAAGACATGCTGCAGGTGGATTAAACATTCTAAATTGGCTTTAGGTGTGAGTGTGTGCATGCATGTGCCTTCTGAAGAAGGTGGGGTGCTGTGGTGGCAAATAAACAATGTAAAACTCCACTGTCACTTGTTCTGCAGATTGATGATCCACCATGATGATCCCTAATAGGCACAGCTGAAAGAAGAAGAAAAAGATTAGACTTTATAGCTAGAGAGTCACTGATAATAATTAAACCAAACCAGCCAGCAGCACAAAACCTATAAAAACCTTTTACATTTTGTCTATTTTCAGCAACTAAAACTCAAAACCCCCAAAAGAATTTTAAATAGAACATAGCAAGACATTGTCAAGACAAAAGTTGAGTGATCATAGATCCAGCTGAAGAGTTCTGCTTGGTGCAGTGAGGTGAGGCATCGGGTGCTCAACTAATGAGTGATGAGTTTGATTCTGATTGACGGTGGTATGGAGAATCAATGCCATTTATTATACGGCAAGGTAAGGATATGATCTCTGGCAGGCTAGAATTGTCCCAGTGTTAGGGGATATTTTAGTAGGTGAGAGTCCCACAGTGCCAGGCCAGGAGCAGAATTTGGTCATCATTAGCATTTACCTCCGTGCAATGCCAAAAAACTGAAGTAAATGTTGCCCCATACTAATTCTAATGATCTGTTATGAATGCTACATGCTATGAGTTTTGTCAACATTATGTTGTAATTTCTTTTATCCAAATTGCCACTTCAAAGTCTCTATTACCGCATAACATCTGATCACTTACCATACTATATAGGGACCCCAGAGGTTTTCAATCAGCTCACATTTAAGCTACTAGTTACTAAAAAAGTAACATATTACTATTACTAGTTACTACTTTGAAAAAGTAGCTTGTTATATTACTAGTTACTAGAAACTGTAATATATATGACAGTAATATATTACATATTGTAATATGTTACTCCCATCACTGTGTCCAACATCCATTGCGTAGTGTAACAGTCAAAGGGCTCTGCCAGTTACAGTTGGTAGGCATGATCTGGCCTTGAGCAAATGTAACAGTGAGTAGTCCAGTGTCAGTAGGTGTATGACAGTGTTAGTGCTGGTAGCCATGCTAACTCCTATCATGGCATTTCAGGTGACATGACTCAGAGATCTGGGCTCACTGCTCACAGTCGCTTCCAGCATGTTACAAGAAGAGAGTTGTCTTTTATCCAGTCAGGATGAAATAGACGAACATGCATGGGCTTTGTTCAAGCAGCTTTACTATGTACAAACACATCAGAATTAAGGCAAATAAATTTAACTTAGATAAACTTATCTCTCTCATGCATGTTCACTGTCTGGCTGCACTTGCAAAATGGCACTGAAGCTAGCAGATGCTTCCTATTTATATGCACGTGCTGTCCTTGGAAATGCTTCTTAAAGTATGACACACATGCATGTTCTACATCCTCACTCTTTGAGACATGAATCGCACTTCATTGATGACATTGACTGGCATGCAATATATATATATATATATATATATATTTATATATATATATATATATATAGATATATACAAGATAATTCTTTGACACGCAGTTATATAGAACTAGATACACATATACAGCTATGTCCAGGTTGCCGTGTACTTCACACTATGTGTGGAAATGTGAACAAATATTGTGCCATAGAGTTTAGAATCAAGTTTAGCAACTTTACTGTCTCTGCTGAATGATCAACCTTAGGGACAAGTGGAACATCATCATAGGTTCATAGGTTCATAGGTTGGTACTAGGCTATCAGCCCTAGGGCCTATACAAGCCTAGCCATAACAATTCCCTGGCTATTTCTTCCCACACTATTTACTTCCCTGGACCCCTGTCTAGCAGGGCAACTGACGTGATCCCCGGGATGAATTTCCTTTCTCCCATCCAATCGTCAAGGTTCCTTTTGAAGAGGACAAAAGAGGCACTCTGCTTGACATGTATGGGCAATCTATTCCAGAGTCTGGGGAGTCTCTGGGTCAGGAACCTATCCCTCCAGCATGTTTTGTTTATTGTGATGACAAGGTTTAGCTCCCTGGAGCGTGTGGCTCTGAGGGATTGGGATTTCTTTAAGTGTAGCATGTCCAACAGCTCTGGGTTTGACATAGCCTTGTATGTTAAGCAAAGATCTCCTCTGAGTAGACGATATGTGACAGAGTATAGCTGGAGTTTTTTAAGGTGGTCAGCATAGGGCATCTGCTTTAGGCCTGTGAATCTTTTAGTGAGGTATTTCTGTGGCCTTTCCAGTTTTTGCAGATGTCCTGAGAGGTACATAACAAACGGGGCATTGTATTCTACAATGGGTCTTATGAGGGATGAGTACAGTGGGACAATGACCTCCTTTTTTCTGGATGAAAAGCCCTTAGTGATGAGGTGTGCCACATAGAAGGATTTCCTGACTGTTGTGGCTATGTGGTTATCGAAGGTGAGACTGCTGTCCACCTGTGTCCCTAAGTCTCTTATCACACTTTCAGTGTTTAGTGTACTGCCACCTATATGGTAATTCATGGATACATGTTTTTTCCCAAAGGGGATAACTATACATTTCTTGGCATTGAGCTTGAGCCCATGGCTCTGGCACCAAGCATCTGTTTCTGTAAGGCCCTTTTGTAGAATATCCACATCATTTGGGGATTCAATAATGGTTCCCAGTTTGCAGTCATCTGTGAACTTTGTTATCCAGAGTCCCTTAGTGTTGGCCTGTACTTCAGAGAAGTAGATGCCAAACAAGAGCGGTCCCAGGACTGAACCCTGAGGTACTCCACTTGTCACTTGTCTGGAGCTGGATTTGGAGTAGGCTATCAGTAAGCCAGTTAGCAACCCATTGGGTGATGTAGGGATTAATGCCCAGCTTAGTAAGTTTATCTATGATTCCAGAGTGGGGGATGGTGTCAAAGGCCTTGGCAAGGTCTAGATAGGCTGTGTGGACCACCTTACCCTTGTCCATGGCTTTGGAGACTGATTCGAAGAAGTCAATCAAGTTCAGGAGACAAGATTGGCTCTTCACGAACCCAAACTGGGTGGGGTCCAGTGTTTGAAGGTTGCCAATGTCTTTGTTTATAAGTTCCATGATAATACGCTCCATGGCCTTGCAGATAAGGCTTGTCAGACTGATGGGATGGTAGTTTCCGGGATCCAAGGTGGATCCCCCCTTGTGGAGTGGGATAACTGTAGCTATGCGCCACTCAGTGGGCACGAAACCTGAGGTGAGGCTATGATTAAACATGACACTTAGGTGAGGTGCCAGTTCATATTGTAGTTCATGTAGTACACAGCCCGGGATGTCATCTGGTCCCATGCATGCTGTATTCCTAGCTTTGGAGAGTGCGTTTTTTACCTGTGTGGCCAATATTACGAGAATTTGGCAATCTTCCAGTATTGAGATGGGCCATTTAGGGGGTGAGAGGGGGGTGAAGTTGGCACTGAATCGATATGCCAGGATATTGGCAATATCCTTGGGATCAGTATATTTAATGCCATTCTGTTTTAGCTCAGAGAAGATCTGAGCATTGCCATTTAGATTCTTGACATAGTTATAGAATGCCTTGTGGTTGTCTTTGGAATCTTTGGCAATTTTATTTTCGTAACTAACTTTGGAGGATTTTATGAGGGATCTCAGTTTCTTACTGAGGCTGGTAAGGAAGTTTTTTGCATCCTGGGATTTTCCTCTTTTCTGCAACAGTTTCTTCCTTTTGTTGTAAAGTTTGTTTATGGCAGGGGACCACCAGATTGGCTTCTTTTTTTGGATGAGACCATCTTGGTTCTATTTGGGATGGCACGATTTATGCATGAGTGGATGTGCTCGTACAGTGCCTTAGTGTAGGATTCATCATTTGAACTTTCAGCTCCTGTCTGCATGGGTGTCATAAAGTTTGTCACTTCTGACTTGAGTAGCATGAAGTTGGCTTTGGAGAAGTTTTTTATGGAGATTTCCTTACTGGGAGGTGGGGGTGGGATGTGGATGTTAAGGGTGATTAGCTTATGGTCAGACGTGAATAACGAGGGGGTGACCATAGGTGTGGAGCATCGATTTCCCATGTTGGTAATGACTAGGTCTAGGATATTGGAGCCCCTGGTGGGACTATGGAGTAGTTGATCCAGGGCATTGGAATTTATGAATTCCAAGAACCGTTGGGCAAAGGTGTTGGCACATGAGTAGCTTTCCCAGTTAATGGCAGGGTAGTTAAAATCACCCAGTATTAGGGTGTTTGGTTCTATCTTAATATTTTCCAGAATGTTTAGAAAGGTGTAGTGAGAAACTTGGGGTATGGTGGGAAATCTGTAGCAAGCTACAATTTGGACTGCAGTCTTACCTAGTGTTAGTTGCACCTGGAGAATTTCAGACGCATTGTGTTGGGCAACTAGCCTGGTGGTGTGAATATCCTTGGTGAATATTGACACTCCTCCACCTTTAGTGTTTTGGTCCTGCTTTGGTGGCCGAAAAGTGTGGTAAGAGTTGTAGCCTGATATTGCAGGGGTGCTCTCTGGAGCCTTGAACCAGGTCTCAGTTACTGCACAGATATCGATGTTCTCCATTTTTAGGAGTGCCTGGAGAGAGTGCATTTTGAGGTTTAGACTTCTATCATTGAGTAGTATTACCTTCAGATTTTGCATGCTTGTACCTGTTATGGTGATGGTTTTGTCCTTTGAACTTTGCCTAAAAAAGGCACTATAGGGGTGGCAAGACCCTTAGCCAGTAACCTGAATCCCAGGGGCGACAGGTGCAGACCATCTCTGGCAAAGCATCATGGTCTGTCAATCATGTAGTCCCAGGCAGACAGATTCTGGATCCCCTTTGAATGACACCAGAAGCTTAGCCAATTGTTGAAGTCAATCATTTTGTCCTTATATTGTGGTATTCTGGGCGAAGGCAGGATGCTACTCAGGGCTAGGGTAATACCTGCCTGGGCCACATGATCCGAGAGCTCTTCCATGTCTCTTTTCATGTAGTCCAGGGAGGTATGTCTCAAGTCATTTACTCCAAAATGGACAATGACAGAGTCATATTTGTACTTGTTGTGGAGTGACTTGAGTGCATGCGTTATGTGGCAGATCCTGGCACCCGACAGGCAGCTGACTGTAATTTTCTCCATGTTCAACCTGGTGAGAGGGACATAAGTGTGCCAGACTATAGAGTCACCTATGACTAAAGTGTTAGGTACATTGTCTTGCCTTAGGGGCTGTTGCTGGGTGGCACACAGGTGTTGTGAACTATGTGATACTTTGGTTGTGATTGGTGTTTGTTTGCGTTTCAGCTTCAGAGGTCCTTGTTGCTTGGGCAGGTTACAGTTAAGGGCCTCTGCATATGTGGATTTAGTGTTGCTATATGTGAGTTTTGGTGGTGTGGGTTTAGAAGGGCTATGTGTTGCTTGAGGTGTAGTGTGGGTGTTAACCTTCTCCTCTTGACTGTCTAGCACTATCCTAGGTGGAGAGAGCTTTGCTTCCATTTTTGCTATGTAAGTGCATCTCTCACAGGTTGTAGTGTTGGGTGGTAGGAGGAGAGGGTTGTCTGTGTACATGAGGCAATTGCTGCATTGCCCCAGTATGCCCAGATTCACCAGGTGGACAGGAGAAATCACCGGAAGCTGACCCTTGGACATGCCTGGTTTGGTGCTTTTTTTTTTTTTTTGTAAAGTACAGGAGCTGTTTTCCCTTACCTTAGTAAGATACTTTGCAATTACAGGCTGTTTAGTGCCTACTATTAATTTCTCCTTATTAACAAGGAGAGTTGAATACTTGTATCAGTTTAAGGCTTCCTAGTGCTTTCCAGCAGGTATTAGAGAAAGTGCTAGTCAAAGGGATGCTTAAAGGTAAGATGAAAAAAAATGCATACTGCAGTGTGCACTAGAGAAGTTAGACGTGAAAGTAGGTAACTTAAGTTTTGCCTGTTTAAAAGTTAAGGTTTAGTGGAGAGTTACTATTTTTAAAACAGCAAGACGGGTTGAAAGGGGTGGTCAGTTTTGTATTCCGGTACTATGGAATACAGTAGGATGGCCAATAAATTTAAATAGCTGAAGGGGAGGGGTTTTTGATTTAGTGATTACTCACACAAGCCAGTGAAAGTAGAGAGGAAATGAGATATATGGTCAGATTAACATGAGGCAGGCAACTAGAAAGACAGTGGTATTCTGCCTGACTCAGAAGAGAGAGAGAGCTGTGATCTCTTTTGAAGTTTTAATATGCAGTTAAAGCAGAATGCAAGTAAAACACAAGGTAAAGAAAACAAACTACAGTATTTAAAATATACAAAATACAAAAAATAAAAGCAAACTAACCTTTCTTTCACAGCAAAGTGCAGTAGAGTCTGGATGAGCCTTTCTGGTAAAGGAATTGAAATTGGAGTCAAGACACTTTCTGCAACAGGAACATTGTCTGGATTGTTCTGAGATTTAGAGTCTGTATCACAGGAAAAATGCTGCAATATCAGTTCTGATACAGGAAGAAGATGCCTGTGATTTCTCCTGCACTCCACACCCTCAGATTCTACAAAATAGGATCTTGGCTCTGCACATATACCTGTTACTTGACCAGTCCAGTCGAAACCTTTCACCGTTTGTATCCTCACTGTCTCTCCTTTTTTTAATGGACAAAAGAATCTGTTCTTTTTATCATAACTAGAATTCTGGAAAGAATGCTTTCTGAATAGTTAGGCTTTGTTCTGTTGTATTTAGCTTTAGGCCTCTACAAACTGGAACTGATAAGCAGGGTTGTACGGATTTGCCTAGAGAGAAGTCTCTGAGCAGGTGAGCCAAGTATATTGTCACAGGGGTATGTTTCTCAGATTAAGTAAATTCAAAAGGACATCAGTATTATCACACTTTGACTTCTCTAGTAATTGCTTTGTACTCTGTTCTGCACATTCAGCTAGACCATTTCACTGTGGATATTCAGGACTACTAGTAACATGTACAAAGCCCCATTCTCTTGCAAATTTCTGAAACAATTGACTTGCAGATCGTGTACCATTATCAGATATAAGCTTATGTGGACTACCATGGATTGAGAAATGATGTTTCAGCTTGGTGAAAACAGTAGTGGACGTTAGGTTAGGCACCAAATCAATCTCAAACCAGTTCAAATAAGTCGACCAACACTAAGTAATGTTGATTGTTCCACTCAAATATGTCAGTAGCTACTCTTGTCCAAAGTAGTTCAGGAACTTGACTTAGCTGAAGCAGCTTTTTTTGCAGATGCAGTCTAGTACTATTGTATACTGAACAAGATGAAAGCACTTTGCCAATGGCTTTTACTAAAGAAGGCCTTTCTTTTGCTAGATTTAGACCCTGTATGACCACAATGCAAAATCTGGATATATTCAAATTGTAAGGAAGCAGGAACAACTTTGGGACCTTTGAAAATAATGTCATCTTCCATCAACATCGCATCTCTGTAAGGAAAATAAGCTTGTACTTCAGGCAGTTCACTGGATTGCTTTGACGGCCATCCTACCTGGATGTAATGGTTCAGCTTTTGTAAAACAGGATCAATCTTTGCATGATCTCTCAGCTCATCAAGTCTCATGGTCAAAAAATTATGCACTTCCATGACATCAAAGTCAAAATTTTCTGCATCAAGCTGTTCTGTGATATTTCTGGGTGATCTGGATAATGTATCAGCCAGATAAAGGAGTTTTCCTGTTGTATAGACCATTTTGAAGCTATACTTTTGTAATTTGAGCATTATTCTTTGCAATCTTGCTGGAGCAGAATGCATAGGCTTCTTTAAAATACTGATGGTCTATTTCAATCTGGATATCTCCACCATAAATATAATCATGAAATTTTGAACATGCAAACTCTATTGCCAAAAGTTTCTTCTCAATTTGAGCATATTGCATCTCAGTTTGGACAAGAGTTCTAGATGCATAGGCTACTGGTCTGTCCTCTTGAAAAAAAACTGTGCCAAGACCATACTTTGAAGCATGACAGGAAAGAGTGACTGGTTTATTGACATCATATTTATCTTAGTGTAGGTGGAGTTGCAATTTTCTGCTTAAGATCATCAAATGCTTTCTGTTGCTGATCTAGCCATGACCATGCAACATTTTTGCATGTCAGCTCTCTTTAAGGTGCTGTCAATTCATGGAAATCTGGTATAAGCTTCCCCAAATAGTTAGCCACACCAAGAAAATGCTATAGAGCTTGAACATTATCTGCTGCGAGCATCTCAAGAATAGCTGCTTGTTTGGATAGGTCTGGTCGTAACCCAGTACTAGTAAACAAATGACTAACATATGTGACTTCTGGTAGTCTGAATTTGCACTGTAGAGGATTGAGCTTTAAGTTCACTTCACATGCTCTGTCTAGAACTTTCTTGAGGTTTCTGTCGTGCTCTGCTTCACCATTGCATCCAACCAAAAATCATCTACTATTATGGCACAGGAATAACCTGAAAAGATCTGTTCCATTGCACGCTGGAAGACTCCACTTGCAGAATTTATTCCAAATGGCATCCTGAGAAATTTATATCTTCTAAATGGGGTACTAAATGTAGTCAGTAGTGAACATTTGTGATCAAGCATCACTTGCCAAAATGAACTCTTTGCATCCAAAACAGAAAATGCAGTGGCATTCGATATCAGGCCTCTGACATCTTTTACTGCTCACATGGGATGACGAGTTTTTTTTAATGCTTTGTTCAAGTCTCTTGGGTCGATGCATATTGTGATTTTGTCTGAGCCTTTTTTATGAGTTGCTACCATAGACGACACCCATTCAGTTGGTTTGCTAACTGGACAAATCACACCCTGTTGCACCATTTTATCTGAGTTTTAGCTGTTGGACCACTTCTTGCCAGTCTGACCACTAGACTGACCTCTGGGTCTAACTTCAATGAATACACAACTGGAAGCTTGCCTAGCTTGTCATCAAAAACATCAGCATATTCTGAAAAAATAGCATCACTGAAGCTGGAACTGGAACATGTGCTTATATGATGAACTTCTTTGATAAAGAAAAGCAGATTCATTCATAAACTGTCTCTGAGACCCAATAATGACTGCACAGGTCTTCAAACTATGTAAAACAACAACTTGTAATTTTTCTAGCCAAATGACATGAAAGCAGTACTGAATCTTTGGTTTGAATTTCTTCACCTCCATATGCAACAAGTCTTGCACAATTAACCACATGAAGTTGTTCACCAGCTCTTACTTTGGCAAATGTTTCTGTTGACATAACATTACACCTTGAACCCATGTCTGCTTTGAGTTGATGGGTTTACCATGGATCAGGACAATACAAAACACTTCACCCTTTGCTAATAAATTGACTGCATTGACCTTTTCACCAATCACTGATACATACACCATCTATAAAGAAAGTAGAATTGAAGCTCTCTATATGACCAACTTGTTTTTTTTTTTTGCAACTAAGTGAGGTTTACTTGACTTGCTGACAAAATGCTAAGCATGTTTCTCTTTTAGACTTATGGTTGGCACCACAATGAAGCTTGACTTGGGTTTTGCTTACTCACCCTTGTGCTGTACTGAGCAACCTTTGTTCTGCACTGAGCAACCCTTGTAAGCACAGAGCATGCTCCTTTTACTGAACTAGTCTTGAAACTTGGTGGAAAGCTACAGGTTTGCCCTGTGGAGCCTACAGGGGCTGCAGTTGCTATGTGCCTAGGCCTGTTTCTGCTTGCCACATGCTTCATGCTGTCTACATTTGCTCTGTAGTCTGATTAAACCATGTTCTTATCTCTTGCATACTTGTGTGCCTTTCTGTAACTTCATGGATTTGAGAAATCTCAATGGCTTTGCTCAACATTAAATGCTTGACACAAAGCAAATTCTTTTTCTCATCACATTGTTAATACCACAAACAAGCCTGTCCATAATCAACTCACCTTTTAAATCACCACAACATGCAACTTTTAGCTTTGTTTCTGAAGTCAGTAATATAAGCTGCAAATGTTTCTCCTAGTCTTTGGTCTCTTGTGTAAAATAAATGCCTCTCTAATGTAACATTCATCTGGGAGTTGCACATTTCTCTGAAATTATGCTTTAAACACTCAGGATCTTCCCTTGATTCAGCCTAAATAACAATATGCTGAGTTTTATCTTCACCTTCGTACACTGCTGGTGCATACATACATGAACTCTCTCTATCAATGGCTTCTGACTCATCTAGGTTTAGCAAAATGAATACCCTGGTGCATGCATCCTTATCTGAGTAAGCCACTTGTATGAAAATATTGTACTCTTGCTCAAATATTCTCCAATTTTCTGTAATATTCTGATAAAATACAAGTGGACCTGGCCTGTGAAATGCTTCTTCCATATTAACACATCAGTAAAGGCTTTTGCAAATATGCTGAACACACACACATACATATATGTATGCCAGAAATGTATGTAAGTACTTGTAACTATGCCCAATAGCACAATAAGCCTCTGAGTAATCAAACTCAGCAAAATACTTTGCAAAATACTTTGCGAAATAAGTCTCTGTGGCACAAGAACACTCTTAAAATGATTGTACTGCAAAGTCATTTATCATAATTGTAAGAATCATTTCAAATAACTGCACTGTGCAAATAAACTGGGAGGTAGAAAAAGCTGAGAGTAAGAAACATTTTAAAGTAACGGCATATTCCAAATAAACAGTACACATCACACTGAAAAACTTCCAAACTGCCTGTACTTTGCTAAATAACTCTTTACAGTGCAAGAAACATTATTTAATGGCAACACTGTGTGAGTACACACCCAGCACAAGAAACTTTTCAAATGGCACTTAGCACACAATAAACTCTTTGAAAGGAATGCACAGTAATAAACATGCACTGCAAGCACTTTTACACACTTTGCAATGCTTAGAATAAGTTCTAGTTATGCTATTCAGAGCTTTAGTTAATGTGAAATCACTGTTTGTTCCAAAACACTGTAACTTGCCAAAAAACATGCAGTTGCCTTGCTAAATTTATGCTTAGTATGACCTTTCTGTCCTTTATTATATTAATTTTACACATTTAATCCCTTTTCTTGTGCTTGTTTTACTCTAAACATACTTGTTTTGCAATTCTGAGGTGCCTCTGACCATCTTATATGCTTTTCTGATAATCGTTTTATCAACTATCTTAATTTGGACATTTTGCTTATTAGTAAACCTATTATGCCTTCCTTTTGCTTAATAAAAATTTCTGTGCTATTCGTTTGCTTAGTAATGAATTTTGTGCCTTGTGCCCTTGTAATGCTCTGTTTTATTTTTTTTTAATAAAATAATCATTTGTGCAAGTTTTCATTACCTTTAGCTTCTTTCTGGCCCTTTTTTGCTCTCATTTCTGTTATTTTACATTCACAATGGATTGTGCACCTCGTATCTCTAAAAAGCAGTCACTGGAATCCCGGTTCTGAGAACATGTCATTCGCCCAGTCAGGATGCAATAAACGAACATGCATGGGTTTAGCTCAAGCAACTTTACATTGTACAAACACATCAAAATTGAGGCAAACAACTTTAACTTAGATAAACATAGAAACAAACTGACACTCTCTCATGCATGCTCACTGTCTGGCTGCACTATCAAAATGGTATTGAAGCTAGCACATACTTCCTACTTATATGCACGTTCAGTCCTTGGAAATTTTTCTTAAAGGTGCAACACACACATTCTATTCAAGGTGTCTGTACAGAGCACACACAAACATGTTAGGGAAGTGTAATATGTACACACTGTGTGGCTTAGTCATGATAAGGCTCACTGTGCATTATGTACACACTGTGTCATTAGTCATGCTGCGGCCCACTGTGTAATATGCACAAACCGTGTTGTTTAGTCATGTAGCTCATTGTGTAATATAGGTTCATAGGTTCATAGGTTCATACTAGGCTATCTGCCCAAGGGCATTTATAAGCCTAGCCCATAGTTATGTGGCTTTCGCCACCCCTTTAGTTTGAATAAAAACTATGCCTATCATTTTGCTGTGCCTCTGTCAAGCAGTGACACTGAAGTAATCCCTGGGGTCAATATGTACACACTGTGTTACTTAGTCATGCTGAGGCTCACTGTGTAGTATGTACACACTGTCTTTAGTCATGTAGCTCACTGTGTAATATGTACACATTGTGTTACTTAGTCATGCTGCTGCGCACTGTGCAATATGTACACATTGTGTTACTTAGTCATGCTTTGGCTCACTGTGTAATATGTACACACTGTGTAACTCAGTTATGAGGCTCACTGTGCTATGTACACACTGTGTTATTTGGTCATGCTGAGGCTCACTGTGTAATATGTACACACTGTGTTACTTAGTCATGCTGTTGCACACTGTGTAATATGTACACACTGTGTTACTTAGTCATGCTGTGACACACGGTGTAATATGTACACACTGTGTTACTTAGTCACGCTGATGCTCACTGTGTAATATGTACACACTGTGTTACTTAGCCATGCTGCGGCTCACTGTGTAATATCTACACACTGTGTTACTTAATCATGCTGAGGCTCACTGCGTAATATGTACACATTGTGTTGGTTAATCATGCTGTGGCTCACTGTGTAATATGTACACGTGTTACTTAGTCATGTTGAGGCTCACTGTGTAATATGTACACACTGTGTTAATTAGTCAGGCTGAGGCACACTGTGTAATATGCACACACTGTGTTACTTAGTCATGCTGTGGCTCACTGTCTAATATGTACACACTGTGTTACTCATGCTGAGGCTCACTGAGTAATATGTACATATTGTGTTAATTAGTCATGCTAAGGCTCACTGTGTAATACATACACACTGTGTTACTTAGTCATGCTGAGGCTCACTGTGTAATATGTACACACTGTGTTGCTTAGTCATGCTGATGCTCACTGTGCAATATGTACACACTGTGTTATTCGTCATACTGAGGTTCACTGTGTGATATGTACACACTGTGTTGCTTAGTCATGCTGAGGCTCACTGTGTAATATGAATACACTGGTTTACTTATTCATGTTGAGGCTCACTGTGTAATATGTATGCACTGTGTTAATTAATCATGCTGAGGCTCACTGTGTAATATGCACACACTGTGTTACTTAGTCATGCTGAGGCTCAGTGTGTAATATGTACACACTGTGTTACTTAGTCATGCTGAGGCTCACTGTGTAATATGTACACACTGTGTTACTTCATGTTGAGGCTCACTGTGTAATATGTACACACTGTGGTGTTTAGTCATGCTGTGACTCACTGTGTAATATGTACACACTGTGTTATTTAGTCATGTTGTGGCTCACTATGTAATATATACACACTGTGTTGCTTAGTCATGCTGAGGAACACTGTGTAATATGCACACACTGTGTTACTTAGTAATGCTGAGGCTCACTGTGTAATATGTACACACAGTGTTACACATGCTGAGGCTCACTGAGTAATATGTACACATTCTGTTACTTAGTCAAGCTGCAGCTCACTGTGTAATATGTACACACTGTGTTACTTAGTCATGCTGAGGCTCACTGTGTAATATGTACATGTGTAATATGTACACACCGTGTTACTCATGATGACGCTCCCTGTGTAATATGTACACACCGTGTTACTTAGTTATGCTGTGGTCAGTGTGCAATATGAACACACAGTGTTACTTAGTCATGCTGAGGCTCACTGTGTAATATTTTCACACTGAGTTACTTAGTCATTGCGTGGCCCACTGTGTAATATGTACACACTGTGTTACTTAGTCGTGCTGAGGCTCACTGTGTAATATGTACACACTGTGTTACTTAGTTATGCTTTGGCTCACTGTGTAATATGTACACACTGTGTTACTTAGTCATGCTGAGGCTCACTGTGTAATATGTACACACTGTGTTACTTAGTCATGCTTTGGCTCACTGTGTAATATGTACACACTGTGTTACTTAGTCATGCTG
Source organism: Protopterus annectens (assembly GCF_019279795.1). Lineage (NCBI taxonomy): Eukaryota > Metazoa > Chordata > Ceratodontiformes > Protopteridae > Protopterus > Protopterus annectens. Next base: position 1,068,269,598 of record NC_056726.1, on the reverse strand, counting down.
AGGCTCACTGTGTGATATGTACACATAGGTTCATAGGTTCATAGGTTCATAAGTAGGTGCTAGGCTATCGGCCCAAGGGCCTATGCAAGCCTAGCCAACAAGCTTCCCTGGCTTATGCCACCCAAGAAAGTTATTTTCCTGTGCCACTGATGAGCAGAGACACAGAAGTGATCCCCGGGTTGTATTTCCTATTTCCCATCCACTCATCAAGATTTTTCTTGAAGAGTGCTAATGAAGAACTTTGCTTGACATAGATCGGTAGCCTGTTCCAGAGTATGGGAAGTCTCTGGGATAGGAATCTATCCCTCCAGCATGTCCTATTTATTGTGGTGACAAGGTTTAGGTCTTTAGAGTGTGTAGTTCGGAGGGATTGGGATTTCTTTAGGTGTAGCATGTCCAACAGCTCTGGGTTTGACATAGATTTATATGTTAGGCAGTGATCACCTCTGAGTAGGCAATATGCTACAAAGTAAAGCTGGAGTTTTTTGAGGCAGTCAGTGTAGGGCATTTGTTTGAGTCCAGTAATCCTCTTTGTGAGGTACTTCTGTGGTCTTTCCAGCTGCTGCAGATGTCTTGTGAGGTACATTCCTAAAGGGGTGTTGTACTCTATAATGGGTCTAATGAGTGATGAGTAGAGGGTAATGATGATCTCTTTATTCCTGGACGAGAACCCTTTTATGATGAGGTGAGCCACGTAGAAGGACTTCCTGACTACTGTGGCGATGTGACTATCAAAGGAGAGACTACTGTCCACCTGGGTCCCAAGGTCTCTTATCACGCATTTGGTGTTGAGTAGATTGCTGCCTTTGTGGTAATTCATGGGTACAGACTTTTTACCAAAGGGGATGACACTGCACTTTTTGGCATTGAGCTTGAGGCCATGGCTCTGACACTAGGCATCTGTCTCAGAGAGGCCCTTCTGTAGGATGCTCACTTCATTTGGGGACTTGACTATGGCTCCTAGTTTGCAGTCATCTGTGAACTTCATTAGCCAGAGGCCTTCTATGTTAGCTTGTACTTCAGAGAAGTAGATACCAAACAGGAGCGGTCCCAGGATGAAACCCTGTGGTACTCCACTTGTCACTGGTTTGAGATCAGATTTGGAGTCTGCAACTTTTACAGTGTGGGTTCTGTCAGTGAGCCAGTTGGCAACCCATCTTGTGCCGTAGGGATTTATGCCTAGTTTATTGAGTTTAGCTATAATTCCAGAATGGGGGATGGTGTTGAAAGCTTTGGCGAGCTCAAGATAGGCTGTGTGAACTACTTTACCATCATCTACAGCTTTGGTGACTGCCTCAAAGAAGTCGATCAGGTTCAGTAAGCATGATCTGCCTTTCAAAAACCCAAACTGGGTGGGATCCAGAGTTTGGAGGTTATCAATGTCTTTGTTTATGAGTTCCATGATGATACGTTCCATGGCTTTGAAGACCAGGCTCATCAGGCTAATAGGTCTATCATTCCCGGGATCAGTGGTGGCTCCCCCTTTGTGGATTGGGATAACTGTTACTGTGCACCATTCAGTGGGCACAAAGCCTGATGCAAGGCTATTATTGAACATGGTGCTTAAGTGGGGAGCCAGTTCATTCTGAAGTTCATGTAAAACGCAGCCTGGGATGTTGTCCGATCCCGTGGATGCTGTGTTTTTGGCTTTAGAGAGTGCAGCTTTCACCAGCGTAGTTGTGATTACAGGGACTCTGCATTCTTCCTGTATAGATATGGGCCCTTTAGGGGTTGAGGGGGGTAAAGTTAGCACTGAACCTATCTGCCAGGATGTTGGCAATATCAGTTGGTTCTGTAATTTTCTTGCCTTTGTGCTGTAACTCAGAGCAGATCTGGGTGTTGCCATTGAGATTCTTGACATAGCTATAGAATGCTTTGTGGTTGTCCTTGGAATTAGTGGCAATTTTATTTTCATAGCTAGCTTTGGAAGATCTTATAAGGGATCTCAGCTTCTTACTGAGGCTGACCAGGGAGCTCCTCCACTCATGGGATTTTACTCTCTTTTGCAACAGTTTCTTCCTTCTGTTGTACAGTTTGTTTATAGCAGGGGACCACCAGATTGGCTTCCTTTTTTTGCGTCTTGGATCTGTTTGGGATAGCACGATCCATGAATTCATGTAGGTGCTTATAGATTGGATCTGTGTAGGATTCAGCAATTGTAACTGTATTGTCCATCTGCATGGGTGTCATGATGTTCACTACTTCTGTCTTAAGAAGCATGAAGTTGACTTTGGAGAAATTTCTTACTGTGGTTTCCTTAATGGGGGGTGGGGGTGGGATGTGGATATCAAGGGTTATTAGCTTATGGTCGGATCGGACCAACGAGGAGTTGACTTCAGGTGTGGAACACCGATCACTCATGTTGGTTATGACTAGGTCTAGGATATTGTTGCCCCTGGTGGGGGTGTGGATAAGTTGATCTAGGACATTGGAATTTATGAATACCAGAAAGCATTGCGCTAAGGAGTTAGTAGTTTTCCCAGTTAATTGTGGGGTAGTTGAAGTCGCCCATTATTAGGGTGTTTGGTTGAAGCCTAATATTTTCCAGTACATCAAGAAAAGAGGAGTGGGAATCCTGGAGCATTGTGGGGGATCTGTAGCAAGCTACACTTTGGATTGCAGTTTTGCCAAGAGTAGTTGCACTTGGATAACCTCAGATGCATTATGCTGAGCAAATAGCCTGGAGGTGTGGGTAACCTTAACGAATATGGACACACCCCTACCTTTGGTGTTTCGGTCCAGGTTAGATGGACGAAAAGTGTGTTATGAGTTATAGCCTGGTAGTGCAGGGGTGCTCTCTGGAGCCTTGAACCAGGTCTCAGTCACTGCACAGATATCGATGTTCTCCATTTTAAGGAGTGCCTCGAGTGAGTGCATTTTGAAATTTAGACTTCTAGCATTGAGTAGCATTACCCTCAGTTTTTGTTTACCTGTTCCTGTTATGGTGGTGAATTTGTTACTTGAACCCTGCCTATAAAAGGCACTATAGGGGCAGCAAGAGCCTTAGCCAGTATCTGGAATCCTAGGGCGACAGGTGCAGGCCATCTTTGGCAAAGCATTGTGGTCTGTCGACCATGTCATCCCAAGCAGACAGATACTGGATCCCCTTTGAATGACACCAGAAGCTTAGCCAATTGTTGAAATCAATCATTTTGTCCTTGTACTGCGGTATCATTCTGGGCGATGGCAGAATGCTACTCAGGGCTAGAGTCATACCTGCCTGGGCTACAAGATCGCAGAGCTCTTCCATGTCTCTTTTCATGTAGTCCAGGGAGGTACGTCTCAGGTCATTCACACCAACATGGACAATGACAGAGTCATATTTGTACTTGTTGTGGAGTGACCCGAGTGCATGGGTTATGTGGCGGATCCTGGCACCCGACAGGCAGCTGACAGTAACCTTCTCCTTGTTTAGCCTGGTGAGTGGGACATCAGTGTGCCTGACTATAGTCACCTATGACTAGTGTGTTGGGTATGTTGTTTTGCTTATTTGCTGTGTTTGAGTGGAACACTGAATCTGTGGGCTATGTGTCATTTGGGTTGTGTTGGGGGATGGAGGTTGCTTGTGTTTCTGCTTTGGAGGTCTCTGTTGCTTAGGCAGATTATTATTGACAGCCTCCGCGAATGTTTTTGAGTTTCTATGTGTGGATTTTGGTGGTGTAGACATAGTGAGACTATGTGAAGAGTGTGGTGTGGTGCAAATGTTTACCTTCTCCTCATGACTGTCAGGTTCAGTCTTGGTTGGTGAGAGCTTTACCTCCAGTTTGGCTAGATAAGTGCATCTCTCACAGGTTGTAGTGTTGGGTGGTAGGAGGAGAGGGTTGTCTGTGTACATGAGGCAATTTCTACATTGCCTCAAGATGCCCAGATTCACCAGATAGACAGGGGAGAACACTGGGAGCTGACCTTTGGACATGCCTGAATAAAAAACTATTTTCCTCTAGATAAGTGAGGAAAGTGAGTACAAGAGCTGTTTTTCTCAACGCCAGTGAGAAAAGTAAGTACAAAAACTGTTTTCCTTTAGGTAATGAGGAAGATTATGTGCTATAGTAATTAGTAGCTTATTTAGTGCTTACAAGTTCTGAACAAGTGCTGAGTATGAATAAGCAAATTTAAGTGCTAAAACTAAGAATCTGTATCTGCACTAGACGAGTTACAGGACAGAAACAAGTGCAAATGCAAGCTTTCAAATCAGAAAGATGAGAGAGATGGAAGATTGCCCAAATGGCCAATAATTACAAATTCTGGGCCAGAACCACTCCTTATGTGGTAGACAGGTTACCTAATGCTTACCAATCCCACTGATAATAATAGAAGGCTTCCCTCCAACACAGAAAGACTTGGGGGGCTCAGAAGCTTACAAACAGTCATGGATACAGCAAATCTATATCTGGAACACCAGTTACAGGAAAGGTAGGAAACAGGCTTACAGTTTTTTTTTTTTTACAGAAAAGTAACAAAAACAGTAGTTAAAAACAATTCACATGCAGTGCAAGCTAGCACACTTGAGTATGTAGCACTATTAGACCACACACAGTTTGAAAAATGCAATTAAATTAAAAAGGACTAAAAGCAAGTGCCGGAAGGATTTATTAGGTAGAATGTGGTAAAGAGATGGGACTGGGAGAGTGTCTTAGATCAAATCTACAGTGGGGCGGGCACTGCAAAGCCACCAAATTTAAACTACAAACCAAAAACAGGGAGGGGGTGGGGAAGACAGTTTCAGCAGAGATTTGAGCAACAACTAATAGTATAAACTATAAAACCAAAAAAATATACTCAGCTCTGTATATTTGCAGATCAGACTCTCAGAACAGTGAGACAACAGATATCTAAGCAACAATTAAACTCTATAATAAAGAAAAGTATACTCAGCTCTGTATATTTGCAGATAGTCTTGTAAGGCTGTCTCTCAGAACACAGGTTCCAATTTAAAGGCAAGCTGTTACTAACAGGTCAAATTAAGGGAACTTTGAGTTAGGTAACACACAATCTATAAAAACAGGTATATCAGCTGAAGATAAGGCAGAAAATGGGGGTGGGGGGTGGGAAACCAGTTTCAGCAGAGATTTGAGCAACCACTAATAGTATAAACTATAAAACCAAAAAAATATACTCAGCTCTGTATATTTGCAGATCAGACTCTCAGAACAGTGAGACAACAGATATCTAAGCAACAATTAAACTCTATAATAAAGAAAACTATACTCAGCTCTGTATATTTGCAGATATTCTTGTAAGGCTGTCTCTCAGAACACAGGTTCCAATTTATATGCAGGCTGTTAGTTATGCTGAGGCTCATTGTATAATATATACACACTGTGTTACTTAGTTATGCTTTGGCTCACTGTGTAATATGTACACACTGTGTTACTTAGTCATGCTGAGGCTCAGTGTGGAGCATGTGCACACTGTGTTGCTTAGTCATACTGAGGCTCACTGTGTAATATGTACAGACTGTGTTACTTAGTCATGATATTGCTCACTGTATAATATGTACACACTGTGTTACTTAGTCATGCTGAGGCTCACTGTGTGATATGTACACATAGGTTCATAGGTTCATAGGTTCATAAGTAGGTGCTAGGCTATCGGCCCAAGGGCCTATGCAAGCCTAGCCAACAAGCTTCCCTGGCTTATGCCACCCAAGAAAGTTATTTTCCTGTGCCACTGATGAGCAGAGACACAGAAGTGATCCCCGGGTTGTATTTCCTATTTCCCATCCACTCATCAAGATTTTTCTTGAAGAGTGCTAATGAAGAACTTTGCTTGACATAGATCGGTTACCTGTTCCAGAGTATGGGAAGTCTCTGGGATAGGAATCTATCCCTCCAGCATGTCCTATTTATTGTGGTGACAAGGTTTAGGTCTTTAGAGTGTGTAGTTCGGAGGGATTGGGATTTCTTTAGGTGTAGCATGTCCAACAGCTCTGGGTTTGACATAGATTTATATGTTAGGCAGTGATCACCTCTGAGTAGGCAATATGCTACAAAGTAAAGCTGGAGTTTTTTGAGGCAGTCAGTGTAGGGCATTTGTTTGAGTCCAGTAATCCTCTTTGTGAGGTACTTCTGTGGTCTTTCCAGCTGCTGCAGATGTCTTGTGAGGTACATTCCTAAAGGGGTGTTGTACTCTATAATGGGTCTAATGAGTGATGAGTAGAGGGTAATGATGATCTCTTTATTCCTGGACGAGAACCCTTTTATGATGAGGTGAGCCACGTAGAAGGACTTCCTGACTACTGTGGCGATGTGACTATCAAAGGAGAGACTACTGTCCACCTGGGTCCCAAGGTCTCTTATCACGCATTTGGTGTTGAGTAGATTGCTGCCTTTGTGGTAATTCATGGGTACAGACTTTTTACCAAAGGGGATGACACTGCACTTTTTGGCATTGAGCTTGAGGCCATGGCTCTGACACTAGGCATCTGTCTCAGAGAGGCCCTTCTGTAGGATGCTCACTTCATTTGGGGACTTGACTATTGCTCCTAGTTTGCAGTCATCTGTAAACTTCATTAGCCAGAGGCCTTCTATGTTAGCTTGTACTTCAGAGAAGTAGATACCAAACAGGAGCGGTCCCAGGATGAAACCCTGTGGTACTCCACTTGTCACTGGTTTGAGATCAGATTTGGAGTCTGCAACTTTTACAGTGTGGGTTCTGTCAGTGAGCCAGTTGGCAACCCATCTTGTGCCGTAGGGATTTATGCCTAGTTTATTGAGTTTAGCTATAATTCCAGAATGGGGGATGGTGTTGAAAGCTTTGGCGAGCTCAAGATAGGCTGTGTGAACCACTTTACCATCATCTACAGCTTTGGTGACTGCCTCAAAGAAGTTGATCAGGTTCAGTAAGCATGATCTGCCTTTCAAAAACCCAAACTGGGTGGGATCCAGAGTTTGGAGGTTATCAATGTCTTTGTTTATGAGTTCCATGATGATACGTTCCATGGCTTTGAAGACCAGGCTCATCAGGCTAATAGGTCTATCATTCCCGGGATCAGTGGTGGCTCCCCCTTTGTGGATTGGGATAACTGTTACTGTGCACCATTCAGTGGGCACAAAGCCTGATGCAAGGCTATTATTGAACATGGTGCTTAAGTGGGGAGCCAGTTCATTCTGAAGTTCATGTAAAACGCAGCCTGGGATGTTGTCCGATCCTGTGGATGCTGTGTTTTTGGCTTTAGAGAGTGCAGCTTTCACCAGCGTAGTTGTGATTACAGGGACTCTGCATTCTTCCTGTATAGATATGGGCCCTTTAGGGGTTGAGGGGGGTAAAGTTAGCACTGAACCTATCTGCCAGGATGTTGGCAATATCAGTTGGTTCTGTAATTTTCTTGCCTTTGTGCTGTAACTCAGAGCAGATCTGGGTGTTGCCATTGAGATTCTTGACATAGCTATAGAATGCTTTGTGGTTGTCCTTGGAATTAGTGGCAATTTTATTTTCATAGCTAGCTTTGGAAGATCTTATAAGGGATCTCAGCTTCTTACTGAGGCTGACCAGGGAGCTCCTCCACTCATGGGATTTTACTCTCTTTTGCAACAGTTTCTTCCTTCTGTTGTACAGTTTGTTTATAGCAGGGGACCACCAGATTGGCTTCCTTTTTTTGCGTCTTGGATCTGTTTGGGATAGCACGATCCATGAATTCATGTAGGTGCTTATAGATTGGATCTGTGTAGGATTCAGCAATTGTAACTGTATTGTCCATCTGCATGGGTGTCATGATGTTCACTACTTCTGTCTTAAGAAGCATGAAGTTGACTTTGGAGAAATTTCTTACTGTGGTTTCCTTAATGGGGGGTGGGGGTGGGATGTGGATATCAAGGGTTATTAGCTTATGGTCGGATCGACCAACGAGGAGTTGACTTCAGGTGTGGAACACCGATCACTCATGTTGGTTATGACTAGGTCTAGGATATTGTTGCCCCTGGTGGGGTGTGGATAAGTTGATCTAGGACATTGGAATTTATGAATACCAGAAAGCATTGGGCTAAGGAGTTAGTAGTTTTCCCAGTTAATTGTGGGGTAGTTGAAGTCGCCCATTATTAGGGTGTTTGGTTGAAGCCTAATATTTTCCAGTACATCAAGAAAAGAGGAGTGGGAATCCTGGAGCATTGTGGGGGATCTGTAGCAAGCTACACTTTGGATTGCAGTTTTGCCAAGAGTAGTTGCACTTGGATAACCTCAGATGCATTATGCTGAGCAAATAGCCTGGAGGTGTGGGTAACCTTAACGAATATGGACACACCCCTACCTTTGGTGTTTCGGTCCAGGTTAGATGGACGAAAAGTGTGTTATGAGTTATAGCCTGGTAGTGCAGGGGTGCTCTCTGGAGCCTTGAACCAGGTCTCAGTCACTGCACAGATATCAATGTTCTCCATTTTAAGGAGTGCCTCGAGTGAGTGCATTTTGAAATTTAGACTTCTAGCATTGAGTAGCATTACCCTCAGTTTTTGTTTACCTGTTCCTGTTATGGTGGTGAATTTGTTACTTGAACCCTGCCTATAAAAGGCACTATAGGGGCAGCAAGAGCCTTAGCCAGTATCTGGAATCCTAGGGCGACAGGTGCAGGCCATCTTTGGCAAAGCATTGTGGTCTGTCGACCATGTCATCCCAAGCAGAAAGATACTGGATCCCCTTTGAATGACACCAGAAGCTTAGCCAATTGTTGAAATCAATCATTTTGTCCTTGTACTGCGGTATCATTCTGGGCGATGGCAGAATGCTACTCAGGGCTAGAGTCATACCTGCCTGGGCTACAAGATCGCAGAGCTCTTCCATGTCTCTTTTCATGTAGTCCAGGGAGGTACGTCTCAGGTCATTCACACCAACATGGACAATGACAGAGTCATATTTGTACTTGTTGTGGAGTGACCCGAGTGCATGGGTTATGTGGCGGATCCTGGCACCCGACAGGCAGCTGACAGTAACCTTCTCCTTGTTTAGCCTGGTGAGTGGGACATCAGTGTGCCTGACTATAGTCACCTATGACTAGTGTGTTGGGTATGTTGTTTTGCTTATTTGCTGTGTTTGAGTGGAACACTGAATCTGTGGGCTATGTGTCATTTGGGTTGTGTTGGGGGATGGAGGTTGCTTGTGTTTCTGCTTTGGAGGTCTCTGTTGCTTAGGCAGATTATTATTGACAGCCTCCGCGAATGTTTTTGAGTTTCTATGTGTGGATTTTGGTGGTGTAGACATAGTGAGACTATGTGAAGAGTGTGGTGTGGTGCAAATGTTTACCTTCTCCTCATGACTGTCAGGTTCAGTCTTGGTTGGTGAGAGCTTTACCTCCAGTTTGGCTAGATAAGTGCATCTCTCACAGGTTGTAGTGTTGGGTGGTAGGAGGAGAGGGTTGTCTGTGTACATGAGGCAATTTCTACATTGCCTCAAGATGCCCAGATTCACCAGATAGACAGGGAGAACACTGGGAGCTGACCTTTGGACATGCCTGAATAAAAAACTATTTTCCTCTAGATAAGTGAGGAAAGTGAGTACAAGAGCTGTTTTTCTCAACGCCAGTGAGAAAAGTAAGTACAAAAACTGTTTTCCTTTAGGTAATGAGGAAGATTATGTGCTATAGTAATTAGTAGCTTATTTAGTGCTTACAAGTTCTGAACAAGTGCTGAGTATGAATAAGCAAATTTAAGTGCTAAAACTAAGAATCTGTATCTGCACTAGATGAGTTACAGGACAGAAACAAGTGCAAATGCAAGCTTTCAAATCAGAAAGATGAGAGAGATGGAAGATTGCCCAAATGGCCAATAATTACAAATTCTGGGCCAGAACCACTCCTTATGTGGTAGACAGATTACCTAATGCTTACCAATCCCACTGATAATAATAGAAGGCTTCCCTCCAACACAGAAAGACTTGGGGGGCTCAGAAGCTTACAAACAGTCATGGATACAGCAAATCTATATCTGGAACACCAGTTACAGGAAAGGTAGGAAACAGGCTTACAGTTTTTTTTTTTTACAGAAAAGTAACAAAAACAGTAGTTAAAAACAATTCACATGCAGTGCAAGCTAGCACACTTGAGTATGTAGCACTATTAGACCACACACAGTTTGAAAAATGCAATTAAATTAAAAAGGACTAAAAGCAAGTGCCGGAAGGATTTATTAGGTAGAATGTGGTAAAGAGATGGGACTGGGAGAGTGTCTTAGATCAAATCTACAGTGGGGCGGGCACTGCAAAGCCACCAAATTTAAACTACAAACCAAAAACAGGGAGGGGGTGGGGAAGACAGTTTCAGCAGAGATTTGAGCAACAACTAATAGTATAAACTATAAAACCAAAAAAATATACTCAGCTCTGTATATTTGCAGATCAGACTCTCAGAACAGTGAGACAACAGATATCTAAGCAACAATTAAACTCTATAATAAAGAAAAGTATACTCAGCTCTGTATATTTGCAGATAGTCTTGTAAGGCTGTCTCTCAGAGCACAGGTTCCAATTTAAAGGCAAGCTGTTACTAACAGGTCAAATTAAGGGAACTTTGAGTTAGGTAACACACAAGCTATAAAAACAGGTATATCAGCTGAAGATAAGGCAGAAAATGGGGGTGGGGGGTGGGAAACCAGTTTCAGCAGAGATTTGAGCAACCACTAATAGTATAAACTATAAAACCAAAAAAATATACTCAGCTCTGTATATTTGCAGATCAGACTCTCAGAACAGTGAGACAACAGATATCTAAGCAACAATTAAACTCTATAATAAAGAAAACTATACTCAGCTCTGTATATTTGCAGATATTCTTGTAAGGCTGTCTCTCAGAACACAGGTTCCAATTTATATGCAGGCTGTTAGTTATGCTGAGGCTCATTGTATAATATGTACACACTGTGTTACTTAGTTGTGCTGAGGCTCACAGTGTAGTATGTACACACTGTGTTACTTAGTCATGCTGAGGCTCACTGTGTAACATGTGCACACTGTGTTGCTCAGTCATGCTGAGGCTCACTGTGTAATATGTACACACTGTGTTACTTAGTCATGATATTGCTCACTGTATAATATGTACACACTGTGTTACTTGGTCATGCTGCAGCTCATGTGTAATATGTACCCACTGTGTTACTTAGTTATGCTGAGGCTCACTGTGTAATATTTACACACTGTGTTACTTAGTCATGCTGAGGCTCACTGTGTAACATGTGCACACTGTGTTGCTCAGTCATGCTGAGGGTCACTGTGTGATATGTACACACTGTGTTACTTAGTCATGATACTGCTCACTGTGCAATATGTACACACTGTGTTACTTAGTCATGCTGCAGCTCACTGTGTAATATTTACACACTTTGTTACTTAGTCATGCTGTGGCCCATTGTGAAATATGTACACATTGTGTTACATAGTCTTTCTGAGGCTGACTGTGTAATATATGCACACTGTGTTGCTTAGTCATGTTGAGACTTACTGTGTAATATGTACAACCTGTGTTACTTAGTCATGCTGAGGCTCACTGTGTAGTATGAACACACTGTGTTACTTAGTCATGCTGAGGCTCTCTGTGTAATTTGTTTACACTGTGGTGCTTAGTCATGCTGTGGCTCACTGTGTAATATGTACAAACTGAGTTACTTAGTCATGTTGAGGCTCACTGCATAGTTTGTACTCATGTGTTTCTTAGTCATGCTGTGGCTCATGTGTAATATGGACACACTGTGTTACTTAATCATGCTGAGGCTCATTGTGTAATATGTGCACACTGTGTTACTTAGTCATGCTGAAGTTCACTGTGTAATATGTACACACTGTGTTAATTAGTCATGCTCAGGCTCACTGTGTAATATGTACACTCTGTGTTAATTAGTCATGCTTAGGCTCACTGAGTAATATGTACACATTGTGTTACTTAGTCATGCTGTGTCTCACTGTGTGATATGTACACACAGTGTTACTTAGTCATGCTGAGCCTCACTGTGTAATATGTACGCATTGTGTTACTTAGTCATTTGAGGGTCACTGTGTAATGTAAACACACTGTGTTGCTTAGTCATGCTGAGGCTCACAGTGCAATATGTACAAACTGTGTTACTTAGTCATGCTGAGGCTCATTGTGTAATATGTACACACTGTCTTACTTAGTCATGTGCGTCTCACTGTGTAGTATGAGCACACTGTGTTACTTAGTCATGCTGTTGCTCACTGTGTAATACGTACAAACTGTGTTACTTAGTCATGCTGTGGATTACTGTGTAATATATACACACTGTGTTGCTTAGTCATGCTGCTGCTCCCTGTATAATATATACACACCGTGTTACTTAGTCATGCTGAGGCTCACTGTGTAATATGTATGCACTGTGTAACTTATTCATGCTGATGCTCACTGTGTAATATGTACACACTGTGCTTCTTAGTCATGCTGAGGCTCACTGTGTAATATGTGCTCACTGTGTTACTTAGTCATGATGTGGACCACTGTGTAATAAGTACACACTGTGTTACATAGTCATGCTGTTGCTCACTGTGTAATATGTACACACTGTGTTGCTTAGTCATGCTGCAACTCACTGTGTAATATGCACACACTGTGTTACTTAGTCATGCTGAGGCTCAACGTGCAATAGTTACACACTGTGTTACTTAGTCATGCTGAGGCTCACTGTGTAATATGTACACACTGTGTAACTTAATCATGTTCAGGCTCACTGTGTAATATGTACACACTGTGTTGCTTGGTTATGCTGTGACTCACTGGGTAATTTTTACACATTGTGTTGTTTAGTCATGCTGAGGCTCATGGTTTAATATGTACACACTATGTTAATGTACACACTATGTTACTTAGTCATGCTGCGGCTTACTGTGTAATATGTACACACTGTGTTGCTTGGTCATGCTGCAGCTCACTGTGTAATATGTATACACTGTGTTATTTAGTCATGCTGAGGCTCACTGTGTAATATGTGCACACTGTATTACTCAGTCATGCTTAGGCTCACTGTGTAATATGTAATCACTGTGTTACTTAGTCATCTGCTGCTCACTGTGTAATATGTAAACACTGTGTAACTTAATCATGCTCAGGCTCGCTGTGTAATATGTACACACTGTGTTCCTTAGTCATGCTGATGCTCACTGTGTAATATGTACACACTGTGTTACTTAGTTATGCTGTGACTCACTGTGTAATATGTACACACTATGCTGTTTAGTCATGCTGAGGATCACTGTGTAATATGTGCACCTTGTGTTGCTTAGTCATGCTGAGGTTCACTGTGTAATATGTACACAATGTGTTACTTATTCATCCCAAAGCTAACTGTGTAATATGTACACACTGTGTTGCTTAGTCATGTTGCAGCTCACTGTGTAATATGTGCACACTGTGTTACTTAGTCATGTGGTGGCTCACTGTGTATTATGTACACATTGTGTTACTTAGTCATGCTGCTGCTGACTGTGTAATATGTACACACTGTGTTGCTTAGTCATGCTGAGGCTCACTCTGTAATATGTACACACTGTGTTACTAAGTCATGCTGCGGCTCACTGTGTAATATGTACACACTGTGTTACTTAGTCATGCTGTTGCTCACTGTGTAATATGTACACACTGTGTTGCCTTAGTCATGCTGCAGCTCACTGTGTAATATATACACACTGTGTTACTTAGTCATTCTGAGGCTCACTGTGTAATAGTTACACACTGTGTTACTTAGTCATGTTGAGGATCACTGTGTAATATGCACACACTTTGTTGCTTGGTTATGCTGTGACTCACTGTGTCATTTTTACACATTGTGTTGTTTAGTCATGCTGAAGCTCACTGTTTAATATGTACACACTGTGTTACTTAGTCATGCTGCTGCTTACTGTGTAATATGTACACACTGTGTTGCTTGGTCATGTTGCAGCTCACTGTGTAATATGTACACACTGTGTTACTTAGTCATCTGCTGCTCACTGTGTAATATGTAAACACTGTGTAACTTAATCATGTTCAGGCTCACTATGTAATATGTATACACTGTGTTACTTAGTCATGCTGATGCTCACTGTGTAATATGTACACACTGTGTTACTTAGTTATGCTGTGACTCAATGTGTAATATGTACACACTATGTTGTTTAGTCATGCTGATGCTCACTGTGTAATATGTACACCTTGTGTTACTTAGTCATGCTGAGGCTCACTGTGTAATATGTACACACTGTGTGGCTTAGTCATGCTGCAGCTCACTGTGTAATAGTTACACACTGTGTTACTTAGTCATGCTGAGGCTCACTATATAATATGTACACACTGCATAACTTAATCATGTTCAGGCTCACTGTGTAATATATACACACTGTGTTGCTTGGTTATGCTGTGACTCACTGTGTAATTTTTGCACATTGTGTTATTTAGTCATGCTGAAGCTCACTGTTTAATATATACACACGGTGTTACTTAGTCATGCTGCAGCTTACTGTGTAATATGTACACAGGGTGTTGCTTGGTCATGCTGCAGCTCACTGTGTGATATGTATACACTGTGTTACTTAGTCATGCTGAGGCCCACTGTGTAATATGTACACACTGTGTTACTTAGTCATGCTGAGTCTTACTGTGTAATATGTACACACTGTGTTAGTCATCTGCTGCTCACTGTGTAATTTCTAAACACTGTGTAACAATCATGTTCAGGCTCACTGTGTAATATGTACACACTGTGTTCCTTAGTCATGCTGATGCACACTGTGTAATATGTACACACTGTGTTACTTATTCATGCTGCAGCTCACTGTGTAATATGTGCACACTGTGTTACTTAGTCATGCTGTGGCTCACTGTGTAATATGTACACACTGTTGCTTAGTCATGCTGAGGCTCACTCTGTAATATGTACACATTGTGTTACTAAGTCATGCTGCAGCTCACTGTGTAATATGTACACACTGTGTTACTTATGCTGCTGTTCACTGTGTAATGTGTACACACTCTCTTACTTAGTCATGCTGCAGCTCACTGTGTAATAGGTACACACAGTGTTACTTAGTCATGCTGCGGCTAATGTGTAATATGTACACACTGTGTTAGTCATGCTGTGCTCATGTGCAATATGTACACACTGTGTTACTTAGTCATGCTGCGGCTCACTGTGTAATATGTACACACTGTGTTACTTAGTCATGCTGTTGCTCACTGTGTAGTATGAGCACACTGTGTTACTTAGTCATGCTGTAGCTCACTGTGTAATGTGTACACAATGTGTTACTTAGTCATGCTGCGGATTACTGTGTAATATATAAACACTGTGTTGGTTAGTCATGCTGCTGCTCACTGAGTAATATATATACACACTGTGTTACTTAGTCAAGCTGGGGCTCACTGTGTAATATTGAAACACTGTGTTAGTCATGCTGTGCTCATGTGCAATATGTACACACTGTGTTACTTAGTCATGCTGCGGCTCACTGTGTAAAAAGTACACACTGTGTTACTTAGTCATGCTGCGGCTCACTGTGTAATATGTACACACTGTGTAAGTTATGCTGTGGCTCACTGTGAAATATGTACACACTGTGTTACTTAGTCTTGCTGCGGATTACTGTGTAATATATACACACTGCGTTGCTTAGTCATGCTGCTGCTCACTGTGTAATATATACACACTGTGTTACTTAGTCATGCTGAGGCTCACTGTGTAATATGTACGCACTGTGTAACTTAATCATGTTCAGGGTCACTGTGTAATATGTACACCCTGTGTTGCTTAGTCATGCTGAGGCTCACTGTGTAATATGTACACACTGTGCTACTTATTCATGCTGATGCTCACTGTGTAATATGTACACACTGTGTTGCTTAGTCATACTGCAGCTCACTGTGTAATATGTGCACACTCTGTTACTTAGTCATGCTGTGGCTCACTGTGTAATATATACACATTGTGTTACTTAGTCATGCTGTTGCTGACTGTGTAATATGTACACACTGTGTTGCTTAGTCATGCTGAGGCTCATTCAGTAATATGTACACACTGTGTTACTGAGTCATGCTGAGGTTCACTGTGTAATATGTACACACTGTGTTACTTGGTCATGCTGAGGCTCACTGTGTAATATGTACACACTGTGTTACTTAGTCATCTGCTGCTCACTGTGTAATATGTACACACTGTGTAACTTAATCATGTTCAGACTCAATGTGTAATATGTGCACACTGTGTTACTTAGTCATGCTGATGCTCACTGTGTAATATGTACACACTGTGTTACTTAGTCATGCTGTGGCTCACTGTGTAATATGTACACACTGTGTTACTTAGTCATGCTGAGGCTCACTGTGTAATATGTACACACTGTGTTACTTAGTCATGCTGAGGCTCACTGTGTAATATGTACACACTGTGTTACTTACTCATGCTGATGCTCACTGTGTAATATGTACACACTGTGTTACTTAGTCATGCTGCAGCTCACTGTGTAATATGTACACACTGTGTTACTTAGTCATGCTGTTGCTCACTGTGTAATATGTACACACTGTGTTGCTTAGTCATGCTGCTGTTCACTTTGTGATATGCACACACTGTGTTACTTAGTCATGCTGTGGCTCTCTGTGTAATATGCACACACTGTGTTATTTAGTCATGCTAAGGCTTACTGTGTAATATGTATACACTGTGTTAATTAGTCATGCTGAGGCTTACTGTGTAATATGTACACACTGCGTTACTTAGTCGGCAGCAGCTCACTGTCAAATACGTGCAGACTGTGTTGCTTAGTTATGCTGAGGATCACTGTGTAATATGTACACACTATGTTACATAGTCATGCTGATGCTCACTGTGTAATATGTACACACTGTGTTACTTAGTTATGCTGTGATTCACTGTGTAATATGTGCACACTGTGTTGTTTCGTCATGCTGAGTCTCACTGTGTAATATGTACACACTGTGTTACTTAGTCATGCTGAGGCTCACTGTGTAATATGTACATACTGTGTTACTTAGATATGCTGTGACTCACTGTGGAATATGTACACACTGTGTTGTTTATAGGTTCATAGGTTCATAGGTTCATACTAGGCTATCTGCCCTAGGGCATGTATAAGCCTAGCCAGAGTTGTGTGGCTTTCACCACCCCTTAGGTTGAAGAATACTTTACCCATTAGTTTACCGTGTCTCTGTCCAGCAGTGATACAGAGATGAACCCCGAGGTAAACCTATGATCTCGCATCCACTGGTCAAGATTCCTCTTGAACAGAGCCAGCGAGTTGCTCTGTCTCACATGGACCGGGATTCTGTTCCACAGCATAGGGAGTCTCTGGGTGATGAATCTCTCCCTCCAGCACGTCCTATTTATATCCGTGTTGAGGTTTAAGAGTCTTGCTCTTGTGGCTCTGGTGGATTTGGATTTTTTGAGGTGGAGCATGTCCATTAATTCCGGGTTGGACATGGCCTTGTATGTCAGGCACAGGTCACCTCTGAGCAGACGGTATGCGACTGAATAGAGCTGGAGTTTCTTCAGTCGGGCAGCATATGGCATATTTTTGAGCCCCTTTATCCTTTTGGTGAGGAACTTTTGGGGTCTTTCCAATTGCTGCAGGTGTCGGGTAAGATACATTCCGAATGGGGCATTGTACTCAATCATTGGTCTGATAAGTGAAGAGTACAGGGGAACAATGACCTCCCTTGATCTGGATGTGAATCCCTTCATAATCAGGTGGGCAATGTAGAAGGTCCTCCTTACCACTTTGGCAATGTGAGTGTCAAAAGAAAGGTTACTGTCAACTTGGGTCCCCAGGTCCCTGATAACCTCTTCTGTGCTTAATGGATTGCCACCTATGTGGTAACTTGGGGTTACCTTGTTTTTCCAAAGGGTATGACTATACATTTTTTGGCGTTTAGCTTAAAGCCATGGCTCTGGCACCAGTTATCCGTTTCTATGAGACCTCTTTGAAGGATATCTGTGTTTGATGGATTTTCAACTATGGCGCCCAGTTTGCAGTCATCTGCAAACTTTGTCAGCCACAATCCTCCTATGTTTGCCTGCCCTTCTGAAAAGTAGATGCCGAACAAGAGGGGGCCCAGGACTGAGCCCTGTGAGACACCGCTTGTGACCAGCTTGGAGTCTGACATGGCACCAGCAACTCTAACCCTGTGGGTTTTGTCCTTGAGCCAGTTTGCAACCCATCTTGTGACATATGGGTTTACATTTAAGCTGGTGAGCTTTTCTATGATACCCGAGTGGGGTATTGTGTAAAGCTTTGCAAGGTCAAGGTAGGCTGTGTGAACTGCCTTACCCTCATCAATGGCCTTGGTGACTGTTTCAAAAAAGTCGACCAAGTTCAAGAGGCATGATCTGCCCTTGACAAAGCCGAATTGGGTAGGATCCAATGTGTGTAGGTCCCCTATGTCTTTATTTATGAGTTCCATTTTGATCCTCTCCATAGCTTTGCAGACCAAGCTTGTTAAGCTTATGGGGCAGTAATTACCAGGGTCCGTAGAAGCACCGCCTTTGTGGAGTGGGAGTTGCCGTACGCCACTCTTTGGGTATGTATCCTGTGGTAAGGCTAAGATTAAACAGCAGCCTTATGTGTGGGTTTCGTTCCTCATTGAGTTCGTGTAGCACACAGCCGGGGACACCATCCGGTCCCATTGATGCCGTGTTTTTAGCTTTAGAGAGAGCAAGCTCTCACCTGGGCATTTGAGATGTTTGGGAGGCTACACTCTGCTGGGATAGATACTTCTCCTTTTGGGGGGGAGGGAGGGGAGAAATTTGCACTGAACCTGTTTGCCAGTATGTTTGCAATGTCTGTGGGTTCAGTGATTTTTGTATCATTTTGGACTAATTCTGAGCATATCTGGGAGTTTCCACTCAGATTTCTAACATAGCTAAAGAAGGCCTTATGATTGTCTTTTGAGTCCTTGGCGATTTTTCTCTCAAAGGTGGCCTTGGATGATTTTATGAGTGATCGTAGTTTTTTATTAGTATTGATCAGAGATGTCTTCCCTTTTAGGGATTTTGCTCTATCTTGTAGTAGCTTTCTCCTCTTGTTGTAAAGTTTGTTTATGGCTGGGGTCCACCAGATCGGGCGCTTGCCTTTGGTGGAAAGGGTCTTGATTTTATTTGGGATTGCTTGATCCATGCAATCCTGGAGGTGCTCGCAGAAAACATTTGTAAGGGATTCAGCAGTGTGGGTTGTGGTTTCCAATGGCTCAGGGGGCCTTGAAGGATACCACAACAGTCTTAAGAAGTGTGAAGTTGGCTTTTGAGAAGTTCTTCACTGTGGTCTTTTTTGTTGGGGGTGAGGGTCTGATGTGGATCTCCAGTGAGATTAGTTTATGGTCTGATCTCACCAATGAGTGATATACTTCCGGTGTGGAGCATTTTGTCCCCATGTTTGTGATGATCAGGTCTAGTATATTTTCACCTCTTGTGGGAATGGTGACAAGTTGTTCCATAGCATTTGAGTTTATGAACTCCAGGAACCTTTGGGCTAGGGTATTGGGGCTTGAGTAATGTTCCCAGTCTATGTTTGGGTAGTTGAAGTCACCCAATATGATGGTGTTTGGAGAGACATTTATACTCTCCAGTGTCTTCAGGAAGGCTGTGTGGGGTTCCTGAGTTTGAGAGGGTGACCTGTAACATGCTACAAATGTTAGAGCAGTTTTGCCTATGATTAATTGCACCTGAATGGTCTCTGATGCTTCCTGAGTTGCCACCAGCCTGGAGGTGTGGGTATCCTTGATGAATATGGATACACCCCCTTCCTTTTGTGGTATGGTCTGGGTTTTGGGGCCGGAACGCATGATATGAGGTAAAACCTGATAGTTCCAGGGTGCTCTCAGGAGCCTTGAACCAGGTTTCAGTCACAGCACAGACATCGATGTTCTCCATACTGAGGAGGGCTTTGAGGGTGTGCATCTTGAGATTTAGACTTCTGGCATTGAACAGCATTACCCTTAGTTTTTTTCCATTATTGTTTTCTAGGGCGGTGGGTTTTGAATTTGAGCCTTGTCTAAAAAAGGCACTATGGGGGTGGCAAGAGCCTTTGCCAATATCCGGAAACCCAGGGGTGACAGGTGCAAGCCGTCCCTTGTGAAGCAGCGTGGCTTGTCAAGCATGTCATTCCAGGCAGACAGACATTGGATCCCCTTAGAATGACACCAGAAATTAAGCCAATTATTAAAACTGATAATTTTGTCTCTGTATTGTGGCATCATTCTTGGTGAAGGTAGGATACTGCTCAGGGTCAGGGTCATACCAGCTTGGGCTACATAATCTGAGAGCTCCTCTATGTCTCTTTTCATGTAGTCCAGGGAGGTACGTCTCGGGTCATTCACACCAGCATGGACAATGACTGAGTCATACTTGTACTTGCTGTGGAGTGACCTGAGTGCTTGTGTTATGTGGCGGATTCTAGCGCCCGACAGGCAGCTTACTGTGACCCTCTCTTTGTTCAGTCTGGTGAGTGGGACGTCAGTGTGTCTGACTATGGACTCACCTATGACAAGTGTGTCTGGCATTGTGTTTGGCCTTAAGGGCTGTGACTGATTTGCACACTGACTTTGTGATCTATGTGTTGCTTGTGTTATGTCATGAGGTGGCAGTTGTTTGGGTGTCTGCTTTGGAGGCCTCTGCTGTTTTGGTAGATTTTTGATCAGTGCCTCCGAGTATGTCTTTGTGTGTTTATGTGTTTGACTTGTAGTTGTGATAGTTCTATGTGAGACTGGGTTTATGGTGTGTGTGGTTACCTTCTCCTCCTCTCTGGTTTTGCCAGTCCTGAGTTGAGAGAGCTCAGCCTCCAGTTTGGCTATATAGTTGCATCTCTCGCATGTTTAGTCATGTTTAGGCTAACTGTGTATTATGTACACAGTGTGTTACTTATCTTGTGCTGCTAAATGTGTAATATGTACACACTGTGTTACTTAGTCATGCTGATACTCACTGTGTGTTATGTACACACTGTGTTACTTAGTTATGCTACTGCTCACTGTGCAATATGTACACACTGTGTTACTTAGTCATGCTTCAGCTCACTGTGCAATATGTACACACTGTGTTACTTAGTCATTCTGAGGCTCACTGTGTAATATGTACAGACTGTGTTGCTTAGTCATGCTGAGGCTTACTGTGTAATATGTACACACTGTGTTACTTAGTCATGCTGAGTCTCACTGTGTAATATGAACACACTGTTACTTAGTAATGCTGAGGCTCACTGTGCAATATGCACACACTGTGTAACTTAGTCATTCTGATGCTCACTGTATAGTATGTACACACTGTGTTACTTAGTCATGCTGAGGCTCACTGTGTAATATGTATACACTGTGGTGCTTAGTCATGCTGCGGCTAACTGTGTAATTTGTACACACTGTGTTACTTAGTCATGTTGAGGCTCACTGTGTATTTTGCACACACTGTGTTACTTAGTCATGCTGTGGCTCATGTGTAATATGTACACACTGTGTTACTTAGTCATGTTGTGGCTCACTGTGTAATATGTACACACTGTGTTACTTAGTCATCCTGAAGTTCACTGTGTAATATGTACACACTGTGTTAATTAGTCATGCTCAGGCTCAATGTGTAATATGTACACACTGTGTAAATTAGTCATGCAGAGGCTCACTGATTAATATGTACACATTGTGTTACTTAGTCTTCTGTGTCTGACTTTGTGATATGTACACACTGTGTTACTTAGTCATTTGAGGCTCACTGTGTAATATATACTCACTGTGTTGCTTAGTCATGCTGAGACTCACTGTGCATAATGTACATACTGTGTTACTTAGGCATGCTGTGACTCACTGTGTAATATGTACACACTGTGTTACTTAGTCATGCTGAATCTCAGTGTGTAATATGTACACACTGAGTTGCTTAGTCATGCTGCAGCTGACTGTGTAATATGTACACACTGTGTTACTTAGTCCTGCTGAAGCTCTCTGTGTAATATGTACACACTGTGTTACTTAGTCATGCTGAGGCTTACTGTGTAATATGTACACACTGAGTTGCTTAGTCATGCTGCAGCTGACTGTGTAATATGTACACACTGTGTTACTTAGTCATGCAGTTGCTCACTGTGTAATATGTACACACTGTGTTGCTTAGTCATGCTGCTGTTCACTTTGTAATATGTACACACTGTGTAACTCAGTCATGCTGTGACTCTCTGTGTAATATGCACACACTGTGTTACTTAGTCATGCTGTGGCTCACTGTGTAATATGTACACACTGTGTTAGTTAGTCATGCTGAGGCTTACTGTGTAATATGTATACACTGTGTTCATTAGTCATGCTGTGGCTCATTGTGCAATAGGTACACACTGTATTATTTAGTCATGCTGAGGCTTACTGTGTAATATGTACACGCTGCATTTCTTAGTCATGCTGAGGCTCACTGTGTAATATGTATACACTGTGGTACTTAGTCATGCTGCGGCTCACTGTGTAATCTGTACACACTTTGTTACTTAGTCATGTTGAGGCTCACTGTGTATTTTGTACACACTGTGTTACTTAGTCATGCTGTGGCTCATGTGTAATATGTACACACTGTGTTACTTAGTCATGCTGTGGCTCACTGTGTAATATGTACACATTGTGTTACTTAGTCATCCTGAAGTTCACTTTGTAATATGTACACACTGTGTTAATTAGTCATGCTCAGGCTCAATGTCTAATATGTACACACTGTGTAAATTAGTCTTGCTGAGTCTCACTGATTAATATGTACACATTGTGTTACTTAGTCATGCTGTGTCTGACTGTGTGATATGTATGCACTATGTTACTTAGTCATTTGAGGCTCACTGTGTAATATGTACGCATGTGTTACTTAGTCATGCTGAGGCTCCCTGTGTAATATGTACATACTGTGTTACTTAGATATGCTGTGACTCAATGTGGAATATTTACACACTGTGTTGTTTAGTCATGTTTAGGCTCACTGTGTAATATGTACACACTGTGTTACGTATCTTGCTGCTACTAACTGTGTAATATGTACACATTGTGTTACTTAGTCATGCTGACACTCACTGTGTAATATGTACACACTGTGTTGCATAGTCATGCTGATACTCACTGTGTAATATGTACACATTGTGTTAGTCATGCTGCGGCTCACTGTGTAATATGTACACACTGTGTTACTTAGTCATGCTGCAGCTCACTGTGTAATATGTACACACTGTGTTGCTTAGCCATGCTGAGTCTTACTGTGTAATATGTACACACTGTGTTTCTTAGTCATGCTGAGGCTCACTGTGTAATATGAACACACTTTTACTTAGTCATTCTGAGGCTCACTGTGCAATATGTACACACTGTGTAACTTAGTCATTCTGACACTCACTGTTTAGTATGTGCACACTGTGTTACTTAGTCATGCTAAGACTCACTGTGCAATATGTATACACTGTGGTGCTTAGTCATGCTGTGGCTCACTGTGTAATATGTACACACTGTATTACTTAGTCATCCTGAATTTCACTGTGTAATATGTACACACTGTGTTAATTAGTCATGTTCAGGCTCAATGTGTAATATGTACACACTGTGTTACTTAGTCATGCTGCTGCTCACTGTGCAATGTGTACACACTCTGTTACTTAGTCATGCTGCGGCTCACTGTGTAATATGTACACACAGTCTTACTTACTCATGCTGCAGCTGTGTAATATGTGCACACTGTGTTAGTCATGCTGGGGCTCACTGTGTAATATTGAAACACTGTGTTAGTTAGTCATGCTGAGGCTCATGTGTTATATGTACACACTGTGTTAGTCATGCTGTGCTCATGTGCAATATGTACACACTGTGTTACTTAGTCATGCTGCGGCTCACTGTGTAAAAAGTACACACTGTGTTACTTAGTCATGCTGCGGCTCACTGTGTAATATTGAAACACTGTGTTAGTTATGCTGTGGCTCATTGTGAAATATGTACACACTGTGTTACTTAGTTATTCTGAAGGTCACTGTGTGAAATGTACACACTGTGTTACTTACTCATGCTGAAGTTTACTATGTTTTTTATAGATATATATATATATATATATATATATATATATATATATATACACATACACACACTGTGTTACAAATTCATGTTGTTGCTCACTGTGAAATATGTGCACACTGTAATACTTAGTCATGCTGTGGCTAACAGTGTAAAATGTACACACTGTGTGTTACATAGTCATGCTGAATCTCAGTGTGTAATATGTACATACTGTGTTACTTAGTCATGCCGAGCCTCACTGTGTAATATGTACACACTATGTTACATAGTCATGCTGTTGCTCACTGTGTAATATGCACACACTGTGTTATTTAGTCATTTGAAGCTCACTGTGCAATACGTACAAACTGTGTTGCTTAATTATGCTGAGGCTCACTGTGTAATATGTACATACTGTGTTAGATATGCTGTGGCTCACTGTTTAATATGTACACACTGTGCTGCTTAATAATGCTGAGGATCACTGTGTAATATGTACACACTGTATTACATAGTGATGCTAAGGCTCACTGTGTAATATGACCACACTGTGTTACTTAGTCATGCTGTGGCTCACTGTGAAATATATTCACACTGTGTTACTTAGTCATTGTGAGGCTCACTGTGTAATATGTACACACTGTGTTACTTAGTCATGCTGAATCTCAGTGTGTAATATGTACATACTGTGTTACTTAGTCATGCTGAGGCTCACTGTGTAATATGTACACACTGTGTTACTTAGTCCTGCTGAAGCTCCCTGTGTAATATGTACACACTGTGTTACTTAGTCATGCTGAGGCTCACTGTGTAATATGTACACACTGTGTTACTTAGTCATGCTTTTGCTCACTGTGTAATATGTACACACGGTATTGCTTGGTCATGTTGCTGTTCACTTTGTAATATGCACACACTGTGTTGCTCAGTCATGCTGCAGCTCACTGAGTGATAGTTACACACTGTGTTACTTAGTCATGCTGAGGCCCATTGTGTAATATGTACACACTGTCTTACTTAGTCATTCTGAGGCTCACTGTGTAATATGTACACACTGTGTTGCTTAGTCATGCTGAGTCTTACTGTGTAATATGTACACACTGTGTAACTTAGTCATTCTGACACTCACTGTTTAGTATGTACACACTGTGTTACTTAGTCATGCTAAGGCTCACTGTGTAATATGTATACACTGTGGTGCTTAGTCATGCTGTGGCTCACTGTGTAATATGTACACACTGTGTTACTTAGTCATGCTGATACTCACTGTGTGTTATGTACACACTGTGTTACTTAGTTATGCTACTGCTCACTGTGCAATATGTACACACTGTGTAACTTAGTCATGCTTCAGCTCACTGTGCAATATGTACACACTGTGTTACTTAGTCATTCTGAGGCTCACTGTGTAATATGTACACACTGTGTTACTTAGTCATGCTGAGTCTCACTGTGTAATATGAACACACTGTTACTTAGTAATGCTGAGGCTCACTGTGCAATATGTACACACTGTGTAACTTAGTCATTCTGATGCTCACTGTATAGTATGTACACACTGTGTTACTTAGTCATGCTGAGGCTCACTGTGTAATATGTATACACTGTGGTGCTTAGTCATGCTGAGGCTAACTGTGTAATTTGTACACACTGTGTTACTTAGTCATGTTGAGGCTCACTGTGTATTTTGCACACACTGTGTTACTTAGTCATGCTGTGGCTCATGTGTAATATGTACACACTGTGTTACTTAGTCATGTTGTGGCTCACTGTGTAATATGTACACACTGTGTTACTTAGTCATCCTGAAGTTCACTGTGTAATATGTACACACTGTGTTAATTAGTCATGCTCAGGCTCAATGTGTAATATGTACACACTGTGTAAATTAGTCATGCTGAGGCTCACTGATTAATATGTACACATTGTGTTACTTAGTCTTCTGTGTCTGACTTTGTGATATGTACACACTGTGTTACTTAGTCATTTGAGGCTCACTGTGTAATATATACTCACTGTGTTGCTTAGTCATGCTGAGACTCACTGTGCATAATGTACATACTGTGTTACTTAGTCATGCTGTGACTCACTGTGTAATATGTACACACTGTGTTACTTAGTCATGCTGAATCTCAGTGTGTAATATGTACACACTGAGTTGCTTAGTCATGCTGCAGCTGACTGTGTAATATGTACACACTGTGTTACTTAGTCCTGCTGAAGCTCTCTGTGTAATATGTACACACTGTGTTACTTAGTCATGCTGAGGCTTACTGTGTAATATGTACACACTGAGTCGCTTAGTCATGCTGCAGCTGACTGTGTAATATGTACACACTGTGTTACTTAGTCATGCTGTTGCTCACTGTGTAATATGTACACACTGTGTTGCTTAGTCATGCTGCTGTTCACTTTGTAATATGTACACACTGTGTTACTTAATCATGCTGTGACTCTCTGTGTAATATGCACACACTGTGTTACTTAGTCATGCTGTGGCTCACTGTGTAATATGTACACACTGTGTTAGTTAGTCATGCTGAGGCTTACTGTGTAATATGTATACACTGTGTTCATTAGTCATGCTGTGGCTCATTGTGCAATAGGTACACACTGTATTATTTAGTCATGCTGAGGCTTACTGTGTAATATGTACACGCTGCATTTCTTAGTCATGCTGAGGCTCACTGTGTAATATGTATACACTGTGGTGCTTAGTCATGCTGCGGCTCACTGTGTAATCTGTACACACTTTGTTACTTAGTCATGTTGAGGCTCACTGTGTATTTTGTACACACTGTGTTACTTAGTCATGCTGTGGCTCATGTGTAATATGTACACACTGTGTTACTTAGTCATGCTGTGGCTCACTGTGTAATATGTACACATTGTGTTACTTAGTCATCCTGAAGTTCACTTTGTAATATGTACACACTGTGTTAATTAGTCATGCTCAGGCTCAATGTGTAATATGTACACACTGTGTAAATTAGTCTTGCTGAGTCTCACTGATTAATATGTACACATTGTGTTACTTAGTCATGCTGTGTCTGACTGTGTGATATGTACGCACTATGTTACTTAGTCATTTGAGGCTCACTGTGTAATATGTACACATGTGTTACTTAGTCATGCTGAGGCTCCCTGTGTAATATGTACATACTGTGTTACTTAGATATGCTGTGACTCAATGTGGAATATTTACACACTGTGTTGTTTAGTCATGTTTAGGCTCACTGTGTAATATGTACACACTGTGTTACGTATCTTGCTGCTACTAACTGTGTAATATGTACACATTGTGTTACTTAGTCATGCTGACACTCACTGTGTAATATGTACACACTGTGTTGCATAGTCATGCTGATACTCACTGTGTAATATGTACACATTGTGTTAGTCATGCTGCGGCTCACTGTGTAATATGTACACACTGTGTTACTTAGTCATGCTGCAGCTCACTGTGTAATATGTACACACTGTGTTACTTAGTCATGCTGAGGCCCATTGTGTAATATGTACACACTGTCTTACTTAGTCATTCTGAGGCTCACTGTGTAATATGTACACACTGTGTTGCTTAGCCATGCTGAGTCTTACTGTGTAATATGTACACACTGTGTTACTTAGTCATGCTGAGGCTCACTGTGTAATATGAACACACTTTTACTTAGTCATTCTGAGGCTCACTGTGCAATATGTACACACTGTGTAACTTAGTCATTCTGACACTCACTGTTTAGTATGTGCACACTGTGTTACTTAGTCATGCTAAGACTCACTGTGCAATATGTATACACTGTGGTGCTTAGTCATGCTGTGGCTCACTGTGTAATATGTACACACTGTATTACTTAGTCATCCTGAATTTCACTGTGTAATATGTACACACTGTGTTAATTAGTCATGTTCAGGCTCAATGTGTAATATGTACACACTGTGTTACTTAGTCATGCTGCTGCTCACTGTGCAATGTGTACACACTCTGTTACTTAGTCATGCTGCGGCTCACTGTGTAACATGTACACACAGTCTTACTTAATCATGCTGCAGCTGTGTAATATGTGCACACTGTGTTAGTCATGCTGCAGCTCACTGTGTAGTATTAAATCACTGTGTTAGTTAGTCATGCTGAGGCTCATGTGTTACATGTACGCACTGTGTTAGTCATGCTGTGCTCATGTGCAATATGTACACACTGTGTTACTTAGTCATCCTGCGGCTCACTGTGTAAAGAGCACACTGTGTTACTTAGTCATTCTGCGGCTCACTGTGTAATATGTACGCACTTTGTTAGTTATGCTGTGGCTCATTGTGAAATATGTTCACACTGTGTTACTTAGTTATTCTGAGGGTCACTGTGTGAAATGTACACACTGTGTTACTTACTCATGCTGAAGTTTACTATGTTTTATATATATACATATATATATATATATATATATATATATATATATATATATATATATATACACTGTGTTACTAATTCATGGTTTTGTTCACTGTGAAACATGTGCACACTCTAATACTTAGTCATGCTGAGGCTCACTGTGTAAAATGTACACACTCTGTGTTACATAGTCATGCTGAATCTCAGTGTGCAATATGTACATACTGTGTTACTTAGTCAAGCCGAGCCTCACTGTGTAATATGTACACACTGTGTTACTTAGTCATGCTGTTGCTCACTGTGTAATATGTACACACTGTGTTACTTAGTCATTTGAAGCTCACTGCATAATACATGCACACTGTGTTGCTTAATCATGCTGAGGCTCACTGTGTAATATGTACATACTGTGTTAGACATGCTGTGGCTCACTGTTTAATATGTACAAACTGTGCTGCTTAATCATGCTGAGGATCACTGTGTAATATGTACACACTGTGTTACATAGTGATGTTAAGGCTCACTGTGTAATATGACCACACTGTGTTACTTAGTCATGCTGTGGCTCACTGTGAAATATATTCACGCTGTGTTACTTAGTCATTGTGAGGCTCACTGTGTAATATGTACACACTGTTTTACTTAGTCATGCTGAATCTCAGTGTGTAATATGTACATACTGTGTTACTTAGTCATGCTGAGGCTCACTGTGTAATATGTACACACTGTTACTTAGTCCTGCTGAAGCTCCCTGTGTAATATGTACACACTGTGTTACTTAGTCATGCTGAGGCTTACTGTGTAATATGTACACACTGAGTTGCTTAGTCATGCTGCAGCTGACTGTGTAATATGTACACACTGTGTTACTTAGTCATGCTTTTGCTCACTGTGTAATATGTACACACGGTGTTGCTTAGTCATGTTGCTGTTCACTTTGTAATATGCACACACTGTGTTGCTCAATCATGCTGCAGCTCACTGAGTGATAGTTACACACTGTGTTACTTAGTCATGCTGAGGCCCATTGTGTAATATGTACACACTGTCTTACTTAGTCATTCTGAGGCTCACTGTGTAATATGTACACACTGTGTTGCTTAGTCATGCTGAGTCTTACCGTGTAATATGTACACACTGTGTTACTTAGTCATGCTGAGGCTCACTGTGTAATATGTACACACTGTGTAACTTAGTCATTCTGACACTCACTGTTTAGTATGTACACACTGTGTTACTTAGTCATGCTAAGGCTCACTGTGTAATATGTATACACTGTGGTGCTTAGTCATGCTGTGGCTCACTGTGTAATATGTACACATTGTGTTAGTCATGCTGCGGCTCACTGTGTAATATGTACACACTGTGTTACTTAGTCATGCTGCAGCTCACTGTGTAATATGTACACACTGTGTTACTTAGTCATGCTGAGGCCCATTGTGTAATATGTACACACTGTCTTACTTAGTCATTCTGAGGCTCACTGTGTAATATGTACACACTGTGTTGCTTAGCCATGCTGAGTCTTACTGTGTAATATGTACACACTGTGTTACTTAGTCATGCTGAGGCTCACTGTGTAATTTGAACACACTTTTACTTAGTCATTCTGAGGCTCACTGTGCAATATGTACACACTGTGTAACTTAGTCATTCTGACACTCACTGTTTAGTATGTGCACACTGTGTTACTTAGTCATGCTAAGACTCACTGTGCAATATGTATACACTGTGGTGCTTAGTCATGCTGTGGCTCACTGTGTAATATGTACACACTGTATTACTTAGTCATCCTGAATTTCACTGTGTAATATGTACACACTGTGTTAATTAGTCATGTTCAGGCTCAATGTGTAATATGTACACACTGTGTTACTTAGTCATGCTGCTGCTCACTGTGCAATGTGTACACACTCTGTTACTTAGTCATGCTGCGGCTCACTGTGTAACATGTACACACAGTCTTACTTAATCATGCTGCAGCGGTGTAATATGTGCACACTGTGTTAGTCATGCTGCGGCTCACTGTGTAGTATTAAATCACTGTGTTAGTTAGTCATGCTGAGGCTCATGTGTTACATGTACGCACTGTGTTAGTCATGCTGTGCTCATGTGCAATATGTACACACTGTGTTACTTAGTCATCCTGCGGCTCACTGTGTAAAGAGCACACTGTGTTACTTAGTCATTCTGCGGCTCACTGTGTAATATGTACGCACTTTGTTAGTTATGCTGTGGCTCATTGTGAAATATGTTCACACTGTGTTACTTAGTTATTCTGAGGGTCACTGTGTGAAATGTACACACTGTGTTACTTACTCATGCTGAAGTTTACTATGTTTTATATATATACATACATATATATATATATATATATATATATATATATATATATATATATATACACTGTGTTACTAATTCATGGTTTTGTTCACTGTGAAACATGTGCACACTCTAATACTTAGTCATGCTGAGGCTCACTGTGTAAAATGTACACACTCTGTGTTACATAGTCATGCTGAATCTCAGTGTGCAATATGTACATACTGTGTTACTTAGTCAAGCCGAGCCTCACTGTGTAATATGTACACACTGTGTTACTTAGTCATGCTGTTGCTCACTGTGTAATATGTACACACTGTGTTACTTAGTCATTTGAAGCACACTGCATAATACATGCACACTGTGTTGCTTAATCATGCTGAGGCTCACTGTGTAATATGTACATACTGTGTTAGACATGCTGTGGCTCACTGTTTAATATGTACAAACTGTGCTGCTTAATCATGCTGAGGATCACTGTGTAATATGTACACACTGTGTTACATAGTGATGTTAAGGCTCACTGTGTAATATGACCACACTGTGTTACTTAGTCATGCTGTGGCTCACTGTGAAATATATTCACACTGTGTTACTTAGTCATTGTGAGGCTCACTGTGTAATATGTACACACTGTGTTACTTAGTCATGCTGAATCTCAGTGTGTAATATGTACATACTGTGTTACTTAGTCATGCTGAGGCTCACTGTGTAATATGTACACACTGTGTTACTTAGTCCTGCTGAAGCTCCCTGTGTAATATGTACACACTGTGTTACTTAGTCATGCTGAGGCTTACTGTGTAATATGTACACACTGAGTTGCTTAGTCATGCTGCAGCTGACTGTGTAATATGTACACACTGTGTTACTTAGTCATGCTTTTGCTCACTGTGTAATATGTACACTCAGTGTTGCTTAGTCATGTCGCTGTTCACTTTGTAATATGCACACACTGTGTTGCTCAGTCATGCTGCAGCTCACTGAGTGATAGTTACACACTGTGTTACTTAGTCATGCTGAGGCCCATTGTGTAATATGTACACACTGTCTTACTTAGTCATTCTGAGGGTCACTGTGTAATATGTACACACTGTGTTGCTTAGTCATGCTGAGTCTTACTGTGTAATATGTACACACTGTGTTACTTAGTCATGCTGAGGCTCACTGTGTAATATGTACACACTGTGTAACTTAGTCATTCTGACACTCACTGTTTAGTATGTACACACTGTGTTACTTAGTCATGCTAAGGCTCACTGTGTAATATGTATACACTGTGGTGCTTAGTCATGCTGTGGCTCACTGTGTAATATGTACACACTGTAACTTAGTCATCCTGAATTTCACTGTGTAATATGTACATACTGTGTTAATTAGTCATGTTCAGGCTCAGTGTGTAATATGTACACACTGTGTTAATTAGTCATGCTGAGGCTCACTGAGTAATATGTACACATTGTGTTACTTAGTCATGCTGTGTCTGAATGTGTGATATATACACACTGTGTTACTTAGTCATACTGAGCCTCACTGTGTAATATGTACACATTGTGTTACTTAGTCATTTGAGGCTCACTGCGTAATATGTACACACTGTGTTGCTTAGTCATGCTGAGGCTCACTGTAATATTTACATACTGTGTTACTTAGTCATGCTGAGGCTCACTGTGTAATATGTACATACTGTGTTACTTAGTCATTTGAGGCTCACTGTGTGATATATACACACTGTTTTGCTTAGTCATGCTGAGGCTCACTGTGCATAATGTACATACTGTGATACTTAGTCATGCTGTGGCTCACTGTGTAATATGTAGACACTGTGTTACTTAGTCATGCTGAGGCTCACTGTTTAATATGTACACACTGTGCTACTTAGTCATCCTGAATTTCACTGTGTAATATGTACAAACTGTATTACTTAGTCATGCTGAGGGTCATTGCATAATATGTACCCACTGTGTTACTCAGTCATATGCGTCTCACTGTGTAATATGTACACACTGTGTTACTTAGTCATGCTTTGCCTCACTGTGTAGTATGTACACACTGTGTTACTTAGTCATGCTGTAGCTCATTGTGTAATATGTACACACCGTGTTACTCAGTCATGCTGTGGCTCACTGTGTAATTTGTACACACTCTGTTATTTAGTCATGCTGAGACTCACTGTGTAATATGCACAAACTGTGTTTCTTAGTCATGCTGTGGCTCATGTGTCATATGTACACACTGTGTTACTTAGTTATGCTGAAGCTCACTGTGTAATATGTACACACTGTGTTACTTAGTCATGGTTAGGCTCACTGTGTAATATGTACACACTGTGTTGCTTAATCATGCTGATGCTCACTGTGTAATATATACACACTGTGTTGATTAGTCATGCTGATGCTCACTGTGTAATATGTACACTCTGTGTTACTTAGTCATGCTGGCTCACTGTGTAATATGTACACACTGTGTTACTTAGTCATGCTGTGGCTCACTTGCCCAAATGATGGTCCAGGTCCTTACCTACAATATCCTGCACCAGTGCCATCACATCCCCACACAGGAAACCCATGTATTGCTTAATCTTTTTACCAGTATGGATGACCAGTACATTCCTTCCAATATGTTGTCATCCATGGTGTTAGCTGGCTAAAATGTATACTTCTTAGAACTACTAGCACTTACTCCCCCATTGCAGACAATACAAACATATATGTCAAGACAGCCATTTATTATCTCCTGTGGGATGGTTGACAGAACATGACTGCACCTCCTCCTTTAGATGGGACAAGCAGTATGCAGAGCTCTACACTCATGCATTATGTCAGCAGCATTACAACTGCATGAACTCAGCTGTACATGACAGGAGTGAAGCAGGCTCATCATTGCTCAGCAAACCTGACTGGTGGACAACTAGCATTAGTAGGCTATACAATAGCAGGTGGACAGTCCTGTGGTATGTTTGGGATGAGTGTGCCTCCCCCAACTTAAAGACACTACCTCCTCATCTAAAAGAAGCTCATAGTGTGGTTGTGATGTTGTGTAGACACAGTAAGTGACAAATGCAGCCACCCACAAAAAGCAGAACCACAACACACAGTGTAGTTACATGTGTGAACTCAAAGGACAGGCCCAGATTGTTGGGGACCTCATACGTCATGCTGCCACATATGATGGGTCTGTCCTCATACCTAACCTGTAATAATACATTGTCTGCATCAACTACACTCCCTTGTCCCCACTGCATGTGGCACATGACATTTTAACAACCTGTCCCATAACTTCCATATTTACAGAGCTGTTCGTAACTGGCCTGTCACTGGAAGACACACAGTGTCTATTGCACATGCTTACACTCCAGGGTTTATCCCACATATGATCTGATAAGGATTACTATCACCATTAGGATACTCTTGCAATCATGCTGTTACCACTGACTGCACACCAGCTGAGTGGACAATGGCAACTGTTATACCCTTGCACTGAGAGGGTGCATCCAATGACCAACATAACTATACACCTTTTTGTTTAAGTATCTGTATATGTATGCCCATGGGGCAATCATCATAGAGCTGATCATCAGACATATATGTGTTCTAGCCACAGCTGACTGTACACAGTTTGGATGTGTAACAGGGGGAGCATGACTGTTACATGTGGTGAACATTTCTGAGGCAGTCACCAAGGACCTGGGTGAGGGGACATCAGGGCATACAACTCATAGATT
The DNA here is from genome assembly GCF_019279795.1 of Protopterus annectens. Classification (NCBI taxonomy): domain Eukaryota; kingdom Metazoa; phylum Chordata; order Ceratodontiformes; family Protopteridae; genus Protopterus; species Protopterus annectens. Next base: position 1,068,235,200 of record NC_056726.1, on the reverse strand, counting down.
GAGCCAAGCCATCTGACTATATCCCCTGCTCAGGAAACATTTACAAAGCTCTCACTTAGGCATCCATGATATTGTCATTGTAGGGGTCACTAAGTGGCCCATTGATGGCACACATACACAACATAGGGATATCCACCTGCAATAGCTGATCTGTAAGCAACAGTGTTCAATAGGGTGAAGTCCTGGGTCCTCTACTGTTTGGAATCCATTTAACCACAATACACACAACTACTGACTGACTGTGGCTAACAATGTTGGCTGATGCCTGCAAATTGTGATCACTCATACAGTCTCTGTGGTATGTCACTATCCTGCAAGAGGGTATTGCAAATACATGCCTGTCGACATACTAATGGCCATATACTCCATGCAAATATATATGTAGTATAATTTCTGTCAGGTAGACCTCTGTACCTGGCAAATAGCACATTAGTCACAACATGTGATGTACATATTCAGGAGTGAAATAACTGGGCACACAGACATGGTCACACAGCTTTACACCTAATGTGTCTCAGATCACCATGCCTCTGCAGTGATATGGCAGGAATCATTTGGCATAGCTGAGGCCACAGTAACCTCCAAGTACTCTTCCGTTAGCATGCCAATATCTGAGTGCAATGGCCATTTCTTGGTGTACCTTTCCAAGCAGTACTGGCAATTGCACACAGCAGTATGATCCCTCACAAGAGAGCTTCACATCTTCAGTATGTATTCAATGGAGGACCATCTGCAATTAGTGTCATTGTCACCTGTGACATATGGAGTACTCAAAGGTGATTTGTGCCTTGCATATGGGGCAATGTGTGACCCTTCTTGATTGTATATGGTGCCTATCTGTAGGAGGCATAGTAGATAGATAACTCACTGTAAGGACATTAACCTCGTATGTGAAGTTAGTACTACATGCTTGTGGGAGAGATTTATCTATTAGACTTGAACACACCCTTGAAATAGAACCCTGTCTATTGGCACATAGAGCACCTTAGTGGACCTCAGCACATGTCATAGGTTCATAGGTTCATAGGTTGGTACTAGGCTATCAGCCCTAGGCCCTATACAAGCCTAGCCATAACAATTCCCTGGCTATTTCTTCCCACATTATTTACTTTCCTGGACCTCTGTCTAGCAGGTCAACTGACATGATCCCTGGGGTGAATTTCCTTTCATTATGCGCTACAAATAAAATATTTCAAATACCTATCTAGTCAACTGTATGATTGGTTGGGTGACTGCCATCTTAACACAGGGCATCTGCCTGTGTCCCTCATGGACCAGAGCAATATGTGCTGATCCTGTAACTACGACTGTAAAAATGTCTATGATTGTGATGGCTGTATTGCCATTGTGCTAGTGAAGTTCAAATATCCTATGTTTCCATGACGTGTCGTAAAATGCTCTAAGAGGCTTACATGCAAACATGGCTATATTGAGGCTAGCACTATTTCCAATCACTGCATACAGGACATGCCAAGGAACACACGTAGTGCAAGTTGGCTGTTTGCATATCAAATCACTTACCCATGTACTGGTATACAATACAGATCACAGTACTTGATGCACACAACACACCTCATTTCTGCTAGTACTATCAGTTTAGGACATATTATGCTTGATGACATAAACAGGCCTTGTTGTGATCAGTACTTTGGGGGGCCACATCATGCGCTACAAATAAAATATTTCAAATACCTATCTAGTCTTATGCACTATAGCTCACAGTACTTATGGCACATGCCACATCTTAAATCTGATGTGATAGTGTCAGCTGGTAGTCTAAAGGTAGATGACATCATCAGGCCTTGTAGAAGAGGACAGTTTAGAAGCCAGTAGCAAGTGACAGGGCCAAAACATGCATAACCATTGCAGGTGGATAGTCCATGAGGGCATGCCAGTTGTTTTGGAGGGAGATACACAAGCAAGCACCAAATAGCCTAGAGTAAGATTAGAACCCCTACCTATCTAACCTTACACACTATAGATTATAAAGTACTTATCACACATGCCACACCTTAAGTCTGATATGACAGTCTCAGCTGGTAGTCTTAAAGTGGATGAAATCATTCTGCCTTGTAGAAGAGGGCAGTTTGGAAGCCAGCAGCAAGTGACAGGGCCAAAAAGGGAATAACCATTGCATGCAGACAGCCCATGAAGGCATGTCAGTTGTTTTGCAGGGGGATACACACTTCCACCAAGTAGTCTGGAGTGAGATTAGAGCCCCTACCTATCTAATTTTATTCACTATTATCAAACACACCGCACTTTAAGTCTAATTCAACAGTGTCAGCTAGTAGTCTTAAGGTGGATGATTTCATCAGGCCTTGTAGAAGAGGGCAGTTTAGAAGCCAGCAGCAAGTGATGGGGCCAAAAAGTGTATAACCATTAGAGGTGGATAGCCCATAAAGGCATGTCAGTTGATTTGCAGGGTCACACACACGTGCACACACACACACACACACACACACACACACACACACACACACACACACACACACACACACACACACATATATATATGTATATCTATATCTATACACACACACACACACACACACACACACACATATATATATATATATATATATATATATATATATATATATATATTATTTATTTTTATTTATTTATTTATTTGCAGTTGTTTAACCAGGATAGTCCATTGGGCGTAAATAACCCATTTTCAATGGAGTCCTGGGGAGAAAAGCTCCACATACAGATAATACAAAGATTATAGTCCACATACAGATTATACGAAGGTTATGTTACACACATAGTTTACATGAGAAATTAAAGAATACTGGTATATATCTACTTGACACTACATAGAGATAGATATACTATGTCTGTGGCAGAGAGATAATGACAGACAGACATGCATGTATGGATAGACATATCTATACATAACAGGTCATTTTGATGAAGGGGCAATGGAATTGCACTCATTTTAACTAAGTGTCTGGGCATGCCCAGTGGGACTGTCAGTACCTATAAAGTGACTCCAGGTGACACCTACCTGTACTCCAGTCTGGGATTTTGTGTGTTACAGGCACTCACATCAGTTCCTGTTTCTGCAGTACTGCACTTCACACAAAATGTCCACCACATTTTCCCAGCTGTCTGCTCTACTTAATATGTGACTGAGGTTCATAATGTTACTCACACAGGCTGACAGTCTGCAAAACACTAACATAATAATAGCTCACATGCAAAAGATGTGGATACTTCCAGATTTGAACCATCATCACCATTACCCACACTAACTTCCCTAGTCCACTGAGCCACACAGGCAGTCACACAGGGAGGAGTCATTCATCACATAATCAATAGCATAAATGTGTACATTGTTATTCCTGGGTTAAGTGAGACATACAATGTGTGATTGATTCTATGTTACAGCCCTGAGATTGCATGGTCTGCTAATATACCATTGCTGACTTACTGTTAAATCAGTTATATGGGAACACTGCTGTGTTGGGGTGGAGGAACAACAGCACATGATCTGCTGGGATAGGCAGTAATCCAAATATCATGTGACCCCACTGCTTAACATCTCCTTTGACTGATGTAGTGAAAATTCCATCCATGAGGCCTAGTGATTATTAGGGGACACATACTATTGGACTGGGTATCTGTAGTCCCATGTGGATGTTACATCTGTCCACATAGCCCACTATATGTCCTTGCATAACTTCAGTAGATCCATACATATGATACCATATTATATTAATCCTTACAAGTAGTGTGTAGCAGTTGACAGAACTGCAGTTCAGGGCTGACTCTGTGTGATACAAGTAGTGCACAGCCAATACATGGATAGGCACAGGTTATGTGGGTTGCCTGGCATCAACAATTTTACTATATGTATGTGAGTAGGAGTAAGGTGTCAGTCCTTAGGGTCCTAGGTTGTCAGTGAATATGCTATTCATTGTCTCTTAGCCAAATATAGGGCATATTGGGCACTTCTACATCTGCTTATAGGGACATCATCAGGGGGAATCCTCCTCCAAGTCCTCCTGTGACTGTGGTGACCTAGGCAGTGGGGGGAGGGCTGTGTACCCCTTCCCTTAGCTGATCCTGCTGCATCTGTTTCCACAGGATCATATTGTGTAGCATGGCATATACTGTTAACATATGTTCACATGCACAAGTGGCTGGAGAGTACTGCAGGGCTCCACCAGGTATATTTAGGTACCAGAACTATGACTTCAGAAGCCCAAACACAAGGTCTATGATGTTCTAGTTTGTGCCTCATTATGGCATTCTTCTGTGGGTGGGTGTAAATTTCTGATGGGTGCCATCATCCACAGTTCCAGTGCATAGCCAGCATCCCACAGAAAATGGCCATGTGGGATGTCCCACCTAGCAGACATCTGGTACAGCTGTGATGTGTGTCAAATACAGGAGTAGTGATAACTTCCAGGGCTGCCAGCACACACATTCATGCTAATCCCCTGGGCATTGCATATGAGCAGGCAGTTGACGGAGTGGTACCCCTTGTGATTCATGTAGATTCTACCCTCCTCACCAGGTGGTGACTCGATGTGTACATGAGTGCAATCTATGGCACCCAGTACCTCAGTGTGGTGTGCTGCATGGTAGAAGTGTTGCATATTGCTGGCCCTCACCTCAGGGGTGAGGGGGAATGATATGTGCACACTGACATGTTCTAGCATGGCATCCAAGAACTGATGGAGTACCCTGATTGCAGATGCCTGTGAAACCCCCATCATGTCCCCAGATGGCTTTGAAAAATCCCTGTAGATAGTAACCTAAGGGCTACGCATACCTTTGCTTTCACTGAGATGGGTGCCCCTCTATTGGCTCTGGGTCTGGGTTGAGGGCGGTAGTGTTCAGTGAGTCTACAATCCACAGGTTATGTAGCTCCAGGAAAGCTACCCTGGGCCTGAATACTCTTCACCTTCTCTGTCTAGGCCTATTGTCAACAATCTCCAGCTCATGTACCTCCTGGAAGGTTACCCTGGGCATGAACACTCTTCTCCATGTCTGTCTAGGCCTATTGTCAGCAGCAGCACTTTAGCCTCTAGCACATACAGATGTAGCAGAGCAACAGCAGCCCCTAGCATTCTCTCAGTTAAAATTCCCAAGTCTGTACCCCCATGGTGCAGAATATGGGGGGAAACAGAATGTAGGGTGTATGCATACTTTATAGTGCTCTTCTATAGATGTTGACTGTGTGATTGCCCACCTATGATGCATTCCACCTGCCTGGTATATCATTAGCATCATTTAATTGCCCTAGTTTAAGGTAAGCACTGCAGCACAACGCACAAACACAGGTAAACAAAGCTTAGTACTTAGTGCACACTCACCTCCAGACTTCCATGCTCAGTATAGTGACTTGCCTCGCAAACACACAGAAACACATTCGCCTTAGCTAAGCAAAGCTTAGAAGGGAGTGCACAAACCCCCCCCCCCCCTGAAAGGGCACACTCAGCATGGTGGCACACCACAGCAACATGCACAGCTAAGCTGGAATAAGCTTAGAAGTCATTGGACACAACCTTTATGCCATTCAGTAACTCCACCTCATTTGTATAGGAATATGTGCTCACATCCTGGAAGCTACACACTTCCTAGCCATACCACATTAGCAGTAGCACCAATTGTCCTCTGATACATTCCTGTCGCATAATATTAATTTTATTTCCCAATTTTTTTTTTTCATTTTCAGAAAACATTTGCACACTGTGGCGTGCCACGCAAACATGCCCAGATTATTAAAAAAATACTAATTTAACTTATTTTCTTCAAATTTTCAGACACACAGGAGGATAGTTTCACTTATATTTGTATGTGGTATGCCATTTCTGTCCATATATCTACATTTTTACAGCCCCTTTTGTCTGTCTACAGTCCTTTACATGGACTTTTTCAGTGTGCACTATGGACACTAACATGGGGTCTGAAGACCTTACTATCTGCTTACTTGCTCACTCTACCTGCCTCATTTACATGAGAGTCATCTGCTTATGAGGTGATTTGCATGGCGCTGAACTTCCCGTGTTGGCGGGTGTGTGCCCACCGCTCAGCAGTGTTTAGTGAATTTAAAATCTGCTTATTTTCATGTAAGCATCACGGCATGATGCCAACACAGTAAACAAATGTAGGCTTTATTAAATCCCCCCCTAATGTCTTCCTCTTTGATAACAAATTTTATCATCAGCAACTGGGGATTGCCATGGGCACCCCAGTTGCTAATAGATATGCCAATTTGTTGTTGAGTAGATGGGAGTAATTTTTATTTATGATAAAATTCACCCATTGCTAACTACTACAATAATAATTTAATCTTCTTTGAATGGTTTGTGGATGATATACGTTTCTATGAAAGAGTGGTGTTGAAAGCCGACTAGCATTTGTAAAAGAGCTCGAAGAAAATACCCAATTTTTAAAGTCTGATGTTAATTATGCTGGGGATTCTATTCATTTTCTGGATATTACTATAGCGAATGAAAAACAATATTTTCATAGTACCATTCTTAGGAAAAATGTCCAGACTTCTAAGCATGCGCATGCAAACAGCATGCATCCTAGGTATATTTATAAGAGCATTGTAAGAAGACAGTTTTTACATGTTAGTAGACTTAACACTAAGGATGAAGGCTTTATATCTAAAATTAACAGAATGGCCAAATCAGCAAACACAAAAATTGGCCAGCAAAAGCAGACACGGATGTAAAAATAAATAAGTCCTTTAATTCCAAAAGATATTCAGACCGGTTTCGGCAAAGATTGCCTTCTTCAGTGTAGGACATAATACAAAAATAAAGTTATTCTCCTCCTTAAAAAAGGGAGATGCACATCCACTGCTCGGTCCCACAGCACAGATTCAGTAGATCATTCCAAACAAGTGGATGTGCATCTCCCCTTTTTTAAGGAGGAGAATAACTTTATTTTTGTATTATGTCCTAAACTGAAGAAGGCAATCTTTGCCGAAACCGGTCTGAATATCTTTTGGAATTGAAGGACTTATTTATTTTTACATCCGTGTCTGCTTTTGCTGGCCAATTTTTGTGTTTGCTGATTTGGTTTTGGCCATGCACTCCCCTGTGCATAGGACTTTGTTTGGAATGATCTACTGAATCTGTGCTGTGGGACCGAGCAGTGGATGTGCATCTCCCATTTTTAAGGCGGAGAATAACTTTTATTTTTGTATTATGTCCTACACTGAAGAAGGCAATCTTTGCCGAAACCGGTCTGAATATCTTTTGGAATTAAAGGACTTATTTATTTTTACATCCGTGTCTGCTTTTGCTGGCCAATTTTTGTGTTTGCTGATTTGGTTTTAGCCGTGCACTCCCCCGTGCATAGGACTTTGTTTGGAATGATCTACTGAATCTGTGCTGTGGGACCGAGCAGTGGATGTGCATCTCCCTTTTTTAAGGGGGAGAATAACTTTATTTTTGTATTATGTCCTACACTGAAGAAGGCACTCTTTGCCAAAACTGGTCTGAATATCTTTTGGAATTAAAGGACTTATTTATTTTTACATCCGTGTCTGCTTTTGCTGGCCAATTTTTGTGTTTGCTGATTTGGTTTTCGCCGTGAAATCCCCCGTGCATAGGACTTTGTTTGGAATGCTATTGTATAGGCCATCAAGCCTAGACTGGAAATACTCTGCTCCAAATTTTTCTCTGAGGTCTTTCTGTAATGTTTCAGCCATTATAATTAATTTTCAAACCGCTTTTAAAAGTTTAATATAATTAAAACTTAACTCAGTGTTCAATACTTGCCATCTCCTCAGCAGTTTGGGATAGGTTCCTCCATAAGTAGGCATACGTAGAACCCTAAGCCCTCTAGGAATTACCCTGTAGTGTAGACAGGCCTCCAGGTGCAGTTGTTGCCACATTTTCTTTTCTCTTGGTATTGATCTTAATATGTGTGTCCATCTCTATTAAATCAAGCATCTCTTCTCTTTGATCATTTTCTTCTAAACTGAGGGCACATTCTTTGTTCTCCATATTCTGTGGGCATTCTACAGAAACTTCCAGATGATCTTTCTGCACATTCTCTTCAGTTTCATCCTGTGCCATCTGTTGCTCTTTCATATGGGAACTCACTGCCCTATCACTGCACAATATTGCCTGTGTCAGAGTTGCCACAGTTTCCTGTTCTTTGCCCTGCTGTGCAGCTCCAACTAAACTTTTGCACTGCACTGGTTTCCTATGGAAGGCTCCAACATATCTTCATATGGCAACTGATAAGATGTTTCTCTCTCCACTGGCTTCTCCTTAATTTGGGGGTCCATTGCTCTCTCCTGCTGTGATGTTATCAAAGTTATATTTTCTACACTAAACCCTTCACTTCGCAGGTAATCCATAACCTCAGTTTCTATTTCTCGAACTTCATTATTTATCCTCTTTTTTTTACTTTCCTCTTTGTTCCCTTATTTTTTGTATTGTAAAATTTTCCATATACAGATGCATTTGCCTATATTTCTCTTGAAATATCTTTGGTGCTGCTCTTTATTTATTAGCTTTGCTTTGTCCTTTGAATAAATATTGCACCATATTAAATTTCGTTTTCTTTCCCAAGTCCATATTTCTTCTTCGGATGTCTCCTGATCCTCCTGTGTCTCCTTACTTGGGGGATTTGTTGTTCCATCATGCTGTGATATGATCTGTGTTAGACTTTTTACACCGAATCCTTCACTTCATAAATATTCCATAACTTCAGCTTCGATTTTTTTAATTTCTACATTACTAATCTTCTGTTCTATTTTCCCTCTTTGTGATCTTATTTTTTATTGTGAAATTTTCCATATCTGGATGCCTTTGCCTGTATTTTTATTCAAATATCTTTGGGGCTGCCTTTTTTGTAATGATTAATTTGGCTTTCATCTTTCCATAAATATTTCATCATATCAGATCTTTATTTCTTTACCACATCCATGCTATTTTTTTGATCTTTCAAAAATCTCTAGATTTTGTTCTTTATATTTTCACGCATACTCATTCACTTCTTTTTACAGATAGACCAAGGTCTCTTGATCTATATAATGTTTTTCAGAAATATGTTGTATTAACGAACGCACAGTTTTATTTGAAGCAGTTTTTCTTTTGCAAGTATTGTTCATCCTCTAATTTCTCTCTTAATCTTTTTGTATATCATCTGTATGAAACTTTTGGGCTTCATGCATAATATTAACAATACATAATTTCTTTTTATCCTCAGTAGTCCACCTTATTGTCTTTGTGGCTCTTTTTTGGCCTATCGTTTTTTGTGATTTTTGTGGAGAGAGGAGTAAAGTTGTAGCTGAATTAGTATAGGTGGCTTCATAATGAGCTTCACAAATGATTGCATATTGCCTTTGAGGTTGCGGACATATCTAAAGAATGCCTTGTGGTTGTCCGCAACCTGGGAGGCCAAATTGACCTCAAATTTGGCTTTGGTAGACTTTATTTATCCTCTGAGTTGTTTGTTTAGTTTGATGAGAGTGCTTTTATCCAGCTGGGTGCTGCACCTCCTAATACTTGCTATGATTTTCTTCCCTCTGTTATAGAGCCTACTGATGTTGTAATTCCACCACAGTGGTTTGTTTTTTGAGTGAGTTCTCTATTTCTTCCTGGTGGGTACAGCTGCCTCTATGCAGCTATTAACATGTTTGTATAGGGTTTTAGTGAACAGTTCTGCATAGCAAGCAGTGTTCTCAAGGTTTATGGGGCTTGAAAATTTGCAGGCTATCACTTAATAGCAGGAGGTTAGCTTTAGAGTAGTTCCTGAATATTCCAGCGTTAACTGATGTTCCAGGTTTTAGTTTTACTTCAAAGGAGACCATTTTGTGGTCTTACCTTACCAGAGAAGACATTACACTAGGTAATGTGCATCACTCACCCATATTAGTGAGGACCAGATCCAGTATGTTTGCACCCCTGGTTGGTGTATTGACCATCTGGTCTAGGGAATTTCTATTTACAAAATCCAGGAATCTCTGTGCCTGTATATTTGGTGTCATATATGATTCCCAGTAAATAGTGAGGTAATTAAAGTCACCCATGAATATGGCATTTGGTTGGATGGTGTGTGCATCTAATAAGTTTAAATACATGTTATGGGTTTCCTGCGTCATACAGGGGGACCTATAGCCTGGAAGGAAATGGTACAGGAATTTGCCTGTGGTGATTTGATCATGGAGAAGTTCAACTGCATTACCCTATTTGACCAGCATTGAGGTATGTTTATTTTTGATGTAAATCAATACAACTCCACCTTTAATCCCTGTCTGTGTAGTAGCTGGTGTAAATGTGTGGACGGCATTATAGCCTTGCACTGCCTTTGTGATCTCTGTGACTTAAAACCATGTCTCAGTGACCGGACAGATCTCAGCATTTTCTAGATTGAAGAAAACTGCTAGGGAGTGGAGTTTTTTTTTTTCTGTAGACTCCTTGCATTGAGTAGTAATAACTTTAGATTTTCTTGGTTTCGATTTGCTATGTCGAAAGTACTTTCAGTTTGGCATTGCCTAAAAAAGGCACTATGAGGGGATGTCAATGTTTTAGCTAATATTTAAAATGCTAGAGGAGAGAGATGCAGACCATCCCTGGCAAAGCAGCATGGTTAGCTGACCATCTCCTTCCATGCTGAAAAATATTGCACCTCCTTAGAATGACACCAGAAACTAAGCCAATTATTACATCATTCATCTTTTGTTCATATTGCAGCATTATCATTTGACAAGGTAAATGCTACTCAATGCTATGCTCATATCAGCCTGGGACACATATTCAGAGAGCACCATGATGTCATTCTTCATATAGTCCAGGCAGGTATATCTCAGGTCATTCACACCTTTATGGACTATGACTGAGTCATACTGGTATTTATAGTCCAGTGACTTGAGTGATTGTGTAATGTGGTGGATCCTGGCCCCTGAAAAGCAAGTGACCATGACTTTCTCCTTACTCAGCCTGGTGAGAGGGACATCAGTGTGTCTCATGATGGAGTCTCCAATGACCAGAATTCTGGACTGGGTGGTGGCTTGCCTTATGGGCTTAGAGGTAGAGGGTGTATGATATGTGGCTGTATTTGTTGATGTGAGTGCTGTTTTGAAAGAGTGCATTTTGGGCTGTTGAGGGTACTTGTTATGTGTACTTCATCTAGGAAGTGTTTGGGGTTTAGGAAGGTTACATTTAAGTGCCTCAGCATATGTGTGTCTATATTTCTGCTTTAAATTGTGTGTGTGATGGGTGCAGCATGTGTACTACTGACAACCAGATTGACATTTGGAGTACTTTTATGTGAGAGCTTTTCCTCCAGTGACAATATGTAAAGACATCTCTCATATATCATATCAGTTTCTTTGAGAATTTACTGGTTGAGACAATTTCTACCTTGCCTCAGGATGTCCATCTCCAGATAGTGGGAAAGTTCATAGCCATGGCGACAGACCCTTTTTTAATTCATCATGCTGTTGCAGTGAGAATATAAAGTAATGCCAGGAGTATCTGCAACCTATACATTTCAACTGTCCTTGATTTTCAAGAACATCCCTTATTTTGACTCAGAGTGTAGGTCTGCCCATCTTAATCCCTCCTAAAACAGGTGGCTTTTAGAGAAAAGGTGGCAAATTTCACTTAATAAAAATTATATCAATTAGAGTTATAGACTTCTCTTACTTCAGAAAATGTATGTTAATTTCACATTCTCTTTTTCTTTTGATGTTTCATGGTAATAGTGCTAATATTTGAAAAGTGACTCTGACTGTCCCTGATTATTTCTGGATTCGTCCCTAATTCTATTGAGATGTGTCCTTTATTGGTTGAGAGTTATAGTGCAACTAGATATTGGTGAAATTTCAAGGGTTCTTTTGGGAAAAATGTCAGCTCAAGGTGTTTGTGCCTATACAGGGTACTGCAAAACACTTGAGGGGAAAGTTATAAGGAGACCCCTATGATTTATGGATGAAGTATTTAGACAGATATTCTGAAGTTAGGTTAGACAGTTGGAAATGAAGCAGCACTTACTGAAAAGAAAGGATTAGCTTTGTCAAGAATGATGAAGAGAGGGGATTTGCCTGAATGGCTACTGCCTGGCTTCTACTAAAGCTGGTCTCACTACAGTTTCACTCTACTCGGATACAATGCTCCTTTGCTTTTTCTCTCACCAGAAGCAAAACAGTATCACCAATCCCAAGATTAGAAGCAGGCTACAGGCTGTTTGGTAAGCAACAGTTTTGCCACAGATGTTGCAAGGGTCTGCAGGCTTGTTGTATCCTTTTCCTGGTATATGCCTTGAATAGCTACCAGACTAATCAGGAAGGTCAAGCGCAGACACTTACTGCCCAAACAGAAGCAGTCAGGTGTCAATGCACTCTGCTTCTTCTCTCACCAGGAGCAAAATATAATCACAAATTCCAAGCTGGCACCTATGAAGCAGTTATTAGGCTTTCCATTAATCAGCAGTCCCCATGAAATAATGTCCCTATGTTGCTTCTCTCACCAGGAGCACAACAGAAGCACTAAGCCCAAAATGACAACTAACAGGCAAAATGTGTGCTCTCCAATAATTGGTGGTCTTGGAGTAGATGATGCAGATGGAAGAATGGGTTAATACCCTAGGACAAAACAGTTAGATATGAATGAGTGGGTATCTTAAGCCAGTAATTTTAAAGAGCAACATAGACTGGAAGGGGGTAGGTACTTTGTATTCTGGATCTATGGAATAAAGTGGGATGGCCAATAAATTTAAATAGCCGAAGGGGAGTGATTTCACAAAGTGATAATTCTCTGCTTCCTCACAATAGCCAATAAAAGATGAGAGAGAAGAGGATATGTGGTTAAATTAACATAAGGAGCAGGCAACTAGAAAGACAGTTGAATTTAAATACACAGCAACAGTATAGAGGGAGGGTAGGAGAAATTTCTGTGTGACTCACAAGATACACAGCTGTGGTCTCTTTTCTTAGTTTAATTATGCAGTTAAAAGGAGAATACAAGTAAAACACAGTGTAAAGAAAATAAATTACAATTTACAAAACAGAAGATGATAACTACTAGGCTAATTGCACTTGTGGCCCATTTTAAGCCTTTCCGATTTATCTCATGTCTATGAGGTAAACAACTTAACCATTATCAACCACAGAAAAGTGGAAATATGCAGGTAAACAACTACTAACCAAATGTCCCTCACACTTGCAGCTCTCATATGACCCAGTTACAAGGAGGGGAAATACAATCCAGATGAATGTGATGTAGCAGAACAAACAAAATTTAATGAAAATCACTCCACAGGCATATGGTTTAGTTAAGAACTTTAATCCTTAAACATTTCAGACTTCATCAGAACTCTGAGACGATAAAAAGTAATTTGTCAAAATATAAAGTTTATATATACAGAACTCTCTCAAGGGGAAGGTTTTCAATCATAAGAAGACATGAAGAGAGATGTTTATTTATAGGTAAGTGCGAGACTAATTGCGCTTGTGGGTCATTTTAAGCCTATCCGATTTCCCTTGATGAGAATAAAACCCTGTACCTCTTGTCTCTGATGAAGTCTGAAATGTGTAAGGACAAAAGCAATAAACTAAACCATATGCCTGTGGAGTGTTTTTTATTAAATTTTGTTCATTTTGCTATGTTACCTTGACCTGGGTTTTATTTATTTTCCCTTCTTGGATCTGGGTCATACAAGAGCTGCCAAGTGTGTAGGATACTTTGATCTTAACCTTTATGTCAACCCCCTTCCACAAAGTGGTTCATCTATATCAAGTCTTCATGATGTCCTTGCTTTAGAGCCTTCTGCCACCCCATAAAAACTTCATATGAACTAAACAGGGTTACAGTTATTTTATGGGCTACTATGTATGGTGCTTTCTATAACAAATAGTCAGCTACTTAGCTTATTTGAAAACATTTTTGTCTTTGATACATAAAAGAATTCTTTCAGTAAGTAAATGAAATAATAAATAAATAAATGTCACAGCTCCTGTTTCATGTTTTGAATGTGTGTTGAGGAGCTGATTGACATTACAGCACACAAATATGCTAATAGTTTCATAAGTATGTACTAAGCTATCTGCCCAAAGGCATTTATAAGCTTAGAAATAATGTGTTGGCTTTCGCTGCCCCCTTAGATTAGTTCCCTGAGCCTCTGTCCAGCAGAGCCACTGAAGTGATCCCCGGGGTAAACTTTCTGTTTCCCATCCACTTGTCAAGGTTTCTCTTAAAGAGTGTTAGCGAGGAGCTCTGCCTAATGTAGATTGGAATCTTGTTCCAAAGCATGGGAAGTCTCTGGGACAGGAAGCTATCTCTGCAGCACATTTTATTTATTATTGTGGTGAGGTTTAGATCCCTAGAGCATGTTGCTCGAGGGGATATGGTTTTCTTTAGGTGGAGCATGTCCATCAATTCTGGGTTAGACATGGCCTTGTATGTCAGGCAGAGATCACCTCTGAGTAGGCGGTATGCAACCGAATACAGCTGGAGTTTCTTCAGTCAAGCTGCATAGGGCATCTGTTTGAGGCCAGTGATCCTCTTGGTGAGGTACTTCTGTGGTCTTTCCAGCTGTTGCAGGTGTCTTGTAAGGTACATCCTAAATGGGGCATTGTACTCTATGATGGGTCTGATGAGTGATGAGTAGAGGGGCACAATGACCTCTTTTGATGTGGATTCAAACCCTTTTGGGATTAGGTGGGCCACATAGAAGGATTTTCTAACCAATTTGGCAATGTGATTATCAAAGGAGAGATTACCATCTATGTGGGTCCCCAGATCCCTTATTACGTCTTCCTTATTTAGGGTGCTACCACCTATGTGGTAGTTTGTGGGTACTTTGTTTTTTCCAAAGGGGATGACTATGCACTTTTTGGCATTTAGCTTGAGGCCATGATTTTGACACCAGGTATCCATCTCAGTGAGACCCTTTTGGAGGATGTCTGTGTCAGCCAGTGAGTCACTTATAGCCTCTAGTTTGCAGTCGTCTGTGAACTTGGTCAGCCATAGTCCTCCTGTGCTTGTCTGTACCTCTGAGAAGTATATGCTGAACAGGAGGGGTCCTAGGACTGAGCTCTGGGAAACACCACTAGTAACCAGTTTAGAGTCGGACCTAGCTCCTGCAACTCTCACCATGTGGGTTCTGTCCTTGAGCCAGTTGGCAACCCATCTTGTGACATAGGGGTTTATGTTCAGGCTGGTGAGCTTGTCTATAATACCAGAATGGGGAATGGTGTTGAAGGCCTTTGCGAGGTCTAGGTAGGCTGTGCGTACCACCTTTCTCTTATCTATAGCCTTGGTAACTGTCTCAGAGAAGTCCACCAGGTTCAGGAGTCATGATCTGCCCTTAACAAAGCCGAACTGGGTAGGGTCCAGTGTTTGGAGGTTCCCAATATCTCTGTTAATGAGTTCCATGATGATGAGCTCCATAGCCATGCAGACCAAGCTAGTCAGGCTTATAGGGTGATAATTCCTGGGATCTGTTGTGGCTCCACCTTTGTGGAGTGGAATAACAGTTGCTATGCACCACTCTATGGGTATGTAGCCTGTGGATAGGCTGAGTTTGAACAGTGTGTTTAGGTGAGGGGTTAGTTCACCTTTGAGATTGTGTAGGATGCAGCCTGGGACACCATCCAGTCCCACTGATGCTGTGTTTTTGACTTTAGAGAGGGCAGTTTTAACCTGAGTGTCTGTGATTTCAGGGACTCTGCATTTTTCTGGTATGGTTATGGGGCCTTTTGGGGGTGAGAGGGGGTGAAGTTTGCACTGAACCTGTCTGCCAGGATGTTGTCGATATTGGTCGGTCAAGTGTATTTTGTGCCATTCTGCACTAACTCCAAGCAGATCTGAGCATTGCCACTTAGATTCTTGACATAGCTAAAGAATGTCTTGTGGTTATCTTTGGAGTCCTTGGCAATTTTTATTTCGATGCTCACCTTGGATGATTTTTATGAAGGATTGTAGTTTCTTGCTGATACTGATCAGGGATAGCGTCCCTTCTTGGGATTTTACTCTTTTCTGTACTAGTTTCCTCCTTCTATTGTATAGCTTGTTTATGGCAGGGGTCCACCAGACTGATTTCCTTTTCTTAGAGGAGTGAGTCTTGGTTTTGCTTGGGATAGCATGATCCATGCATTCTTGTAGTGCCTGTAGAATGCATTAGTAGAGGATTTTGCAGCTTGGACAGCATTATCCTTTAGCATGGGGGCTTTGAAACTTTCCACCTCGGTCGTAAGTAATGTGATGTTTGCTTTTGAAAAGTTTTTCACAATGATTTCTTTGTCCAGGGGTGGGGGGTGGGGAATGTGGATATCCAAAGTGATTTGTTTATGGTCAGATCTAACCAGTGAGGGGCTGACCTCTGGTATGGTAGGTCGCCCATGTTGGTGATGACCGGGTACAATATGTTGTCACCTCTGGTGGGAGTGTTGACCAGTTGATCCAGGGCATTTGAGTTTATAAATTCTAGGAAATGTTGGGCAAGGGACTTAGTACTTGAGTAGTTCTCCCAGTTAATGTTTGGGTAATTGAAATCACCCAATATCAGGGTGTTTGGTAGGACCTTTATGTTTCGCAGTGTTTCCAGAAAAGTGGAATGGGGGTCCTGGGACATGGTGGGTGATCTGTAGCAAGCTACAATTTGAATTGCAGTTTTGTCCATTTTTACTTGCACGTGGATGATCTCTGAAGCATTGTGCTGTGCCACTAACCTGGAGGTGTGGGTATCCGTGATGAATATGGATACGTCCCTGCCTTTTGTATTTCGGTCCGGGTTCTGTGGCCGAAATGTATGGTATGAGTTGTAGCCTGGTAGTGCTGGTGTGCTCTCTGGAGCCTTAAACCAGGTTTCTGTTACTGCACATATATCAATTTTGTCCATACTGAGGAGTGCCTCGGGTGCATGTATTTTGAGGTTTAGACTTCTGGCATTGAGTAGCATTGCCCTCAGTTTTTTGTTACTTGTGCTATTTACAGTGGTGGGGTTATCTTTTGAGCCTTGCCTAAAAAAGGCACTATGGGGGTGGCAAGAGTCTTGGACAGTATTTGAAAGCCTGAGGGCAGGATGCTATTCAGGGTCAGGGTCATACTGGCCTGGGCTGCGTGATCAGAGAGCTCTTCCATGTCTCTTTTCATGTAGTCCAGGGAGATACAGCTCAGGTAATTCACACCAACATGGATAATGACAGAGTCAAATCTGTACTTGTTCTGGAGTGACCTGAGTGCTTGTTTTATGTGGCGGATCCCGGCACCCGACAGACAGCTAACAGTAACCTTCTTATTCAGCCCAGTGAGTGTGATATCAGTGTGCCTGACTATAGAGTCACCTATTGCTAGTATGCTGGGTATGTTATTTTGCCTTAAGGGTTGTGATTACACGGCACACTGTTTTTGTGAAGTATGTGCCTCATGGTTTGTGTTGGGGGGTGGAGGTTGCTTGGATGTCTGCTTTGGAGGTCTCTGTTGCTTTTGCCGATTTTTATTAAGAGACTCTGAGTATGTTTTCGTGTATTTATGTGTGCATAATAAAACAAGTATAAAATAATTTGCAGACCACTTACTATATGTAAAAATGCATCTGGACTGCATTTTAGAGGAATGCCAGAACTTCTAAATGCAATCAAAGTTTGCCTGCAGCATCAGTGCTTGGGTGACCTTGTATTCCTCAATAATGCCAATTCTTGTTTGCTGCTATTGCTTTGTTAATTGTCGGATAAATGTAGTGAACACAGCTTTAGGATGGCCACTTTGTAGGAAGGGGTATATTCTCTGCAGGGGCTGTAACTGAGCAGAAGAAATACTTTTATAATGTGGAAATAAATGCGGTATTGGGTTTCTAATACTCACCACTATGGCACTGAAAAATGAAATATAATATAACAGCATGGAATAAACACACTAAGAAAGCATTCCACTCTTTAATCTGAGCTTTCACTGCGTGTTTTCATATAGAATACAAGGTTTATCCCTGACTGTTTCCTCCAGTTTCTATAGTACTTGATAACAGAGTAGTTTGTTGCTAGGAATGGTAGAAGTCAAAGAGGGGAACAGCATGCAATATGGGTGAGTTGGTGGTCTTTCTGAAGATGACTATGAATGTTAAAGCAAAAAAAGAAGACCCTTCATTCTTTAAACAATTACATTGATATACTTGATAGGGGTAAACACAAAACAGCTAGCTAATGTGCTAAAATGTGTTATTCTTTTATTACTGTTTGCAGTATATCTTAGGTAAAATCTGGTTGTCACTCTTCTCTGTTTAATGTCTTATAGCATTTATGAATTTTATGGGTGCTTTACTTAGGTTTTCAAAAATGAGTATTTTACCTTTGAGCTAAAACGATAATGTTATGTTTCTGTAAGTACATCCCTGAATGTATTCTGCTTTCTACTGTGTTCTTGTAATGATGTAAACTCATCAGACTGATGACTATTAATTCATCTTGTAAAAGCAAATGTATGCATGTATGAATAAACATACACATGATGTAAATGCTAAGTCCCTGGATAAATTAAATACAGACTTAAAACAGGTGTGAGAAATAGCAAAAGTACGGACATATTGTATGTCTTCTGCTCAGGAATCAAAATGCTGGGGCTGTTAAATGTTCAAGAACAGCTCTGGAATCAAGTGGCTGGCAGAAATTCTGATTATTAGCTTATGGAAACACTGCTCACTTTGCAGTGTGTGAACCGTAAGTGGGTTATAATCTGTCTCACTGCAGACCATTTCATAGTAATTTAATGTTTATTCAGTGAAAGTTGTGGTCTTTTCGGTTTGGTATATTTATTTAAGGTGTGATGACATCAGAGGCAGGGGTATCAAGTAGGTGTTGCAATAACTCAACCCTTTGCATAGTGGGGGGTAGTGGGCATTGCACCCCACAGAAAAGTGTGCATATGAATTTGGCAAGATGGTGCATTTAATATCCATAACTGATTCTGAACAATGAGATATGCTAAAGCACCATTTGGTCAGTCATTTTCAAGAAAACAGCTATCTGTAAGTCACCAGATTACAAGATTTATATCCTGCAATATATCACCAGGGTACATCTCATAAATGTCAAGTAAAATCATAACAATGACAATACATGGCCATCAGCAATAATATACAGCATCCGCAACTCATCTGCTAGGAAGTGTGTTCATAAGAAATCATCAAATGCAACTGTGTCTCCTGTGTATAGAGCACTAGAAACAATACACAGAAGAGGAGGCTCCATCAGGTTGTCAAAAGAAAAAATAAAAACTTAACAATGGGAATAACTTAGGAATCAACTATGTGTGGAAAATTTGAAATGGGTTGTAGTTATAGAGTTATGCCAGAGATGTATATGAGTAGGACAGAAAATGAAAAAAAGGATTTGTAGAGAAGAGAAAAAGAATATAAAGAGAGAAATAGCACTGAAACTAGGAGAGACACAGGAGATGACATGTAAAAGCAATATGTGATGGACAGTGAGAATATGAAAGGAAAATAGCAAACAAAGTTGAAGCAGCCATTATGTGTAAATCTTCATCTAAATGTTTTATAGATGTAGCTAGACAATACAGTTACCACAGTGTTATTAGTCCATTATCTACTGTTTTACTGAGGATTTTAATGCCTTTACATTACCAACATATTTCCAATATAAAGGAATAGAGGTCAGGATTTTGGAGACGGAATACATTGAATCACCAACAGTGTTATTGAATTTTGTTGTCACAAGTAGAAGTTTATTTCCAGAGTGTAACATTTGTTGAATAATTTATGAATAGTTTCTAATTACTTTAGAGAATAGTGCTGGATGATATTATGTAAACAATAATAGTAATCAGGTTTGTAGGTAAGTTTGATAGTTATAACTGAGTGTATGTTAGGTACTCTGACATTTCTGTCCAATTTAACTGTTTAAGACTTAAGCACTAGTGAGATTTACAAGGAAGGTTTGATGTAGGATTTCCAGCTGTTACAATTTATTTATTTATTTACATTTGTTTACCGGGAAATTCCACTGTACACAGGTCCTTTTTCAGTGGAGGCCCGGAGAGAAAAGCTCCACAGAACAATAAATGAGCAGCAGAGTACATGAAGAACAACTGAATATACATATAATAGCAAATAATACATACTGAAGCAAATATTAGCGACACATACAATATGAAACATAGCAATGAACAGATATACCAGTATCTAGCTAGAGGCTAGGAAAGGTAGGCTGTATATACACATAGTACTAAGCACAAACAGATACTGTTCTAAACTCATATACCTAAATCTTATTAACAAATATTGCACTAACTCAAGCAGATATCAAGCAGATGCTCCACATGAAGGTGGAACAAGCTAGAAGGGCTAACGGGATGAAAGGGGAAGGTAGAGGAGTAAGAGAGGGGACTGAGTGAGTAGTATACGTGATAGTGAGAGGAAGCTCGGTGTAAGTCAGTTGGGTATGTATTTGGAGTTGAGATGAAGTGAGGTAGTTAAGCATGTTATAACAGGTCTGAGAGATTCAGTGAGGAGAGAAGGGGAGGGTAAAGGGTGAGCCAGAGCCTGCAGAGGAAGGAATGCAATGATCAGATGGTGTGAGGCATGGTGGCTAGGGGAGGGGAGAGGAAGGGGAGGTAAAAGGAGGGTTATTAGTTGGGATAACATTGCTCTAATTTATAATCCTGATTAATTTGCAGATTATTAATTAAAGGTGAGGCATATAAAAGAGGAGGAAGTAGATAAGATGCTTCAAACACAATCTGGATGATTAGATAGGTAACTCTAAATTTATCCAGGGGTTCCACCTGTGTACCTCTTGGACAGGAACAATAGGTGATGATCACAGAAATAAGGGTAGAACTTGGCTAGGCTTGTAAGGGCCCTAGGGCCATTAGCCAAGTAACGTCCTATGATCCTATGATAAGTAGAGACAATGCTTTTTTTTCCTTTGGTAATGCTAGTTAGATAAGTTTTGGCTCTATAGAGATAACTGAGTTTTTGATTTTTTAACAATTTGTGGTATATGTTTATCAAAATTTAGTTGATCACCTATGGTTACCCTAGCAGCTTTGTGTTACCAGTTCAGTTTTAGTGTTATTGGCTGATGTAATGCTAAAGACAGCATTCTCTTCAATGAGTTGCTTAGGAATAAATAGTATTAACATACTTCTTTTGGATTCAAGAGAAGGTGAGATTTATTTGTTGAGCCTTTAATGAATGAGAAAAAAACATGGGTGATATTTTGAAGTGTGGGCAGAGCAGATGAGAGTGGAATCATCTGCATGCTAGACTGCAGTGGTCTGTTTGGATGTTTTATCACATTCTTTTACAAAAATGTTAATTACTAATGACCAAGAACAGATACTTGGTTGAAGCCTAGAGTTATAGATATAACAAAACTGAGACATCATTTTGTCATTTTACTGTGTTTTGCCTATTAGAAACATATCTATGAAACCATTAGAGCAATGATCCTGCAAGACTCAGAAAATGAACTTTTATAATAGCATTTGATGGGAGACAGTACTGAATGCCTTGGAAGATTAAGAAAAGAGAGGAAATCTGGTTGCCAGCATTTCCACTGAGGGTAGTAGGTTCATTGTGATTGGGGTGAAAGTCATGCTAAGTAAGTACATCAAAAGATATGGAATGGAATGCAAAACCGAAGGCACATGAGATAAAACTGAGTACAGATAATACAGTGGTAATGGCAGCAAATGGGGGAATCAGAAGAAGCTGAGAATTGAGGTACAAGGGAAGATAGTGGAACAGGTAAAAAGCTTCAACTATCTGGGAGGGGTGGTTGAGGAGAAGGGAAGTCTGAATGAAAAGTTCAATGTGAGAATCAGAGGGGCTGCAGCCAACTGGCATAGAGTATCAGGTGTAGTCTATGACAGAAGAATGCCAAAGAAGCTGAAAAGTAAGATATACAAGACAGTGGTGTGACAAGTACTACTGTATGGTACAGAAACCTGGGCAGTGAAGGCAGAGCAGATGAGGAAATTACAGGTGAAGGAAATTAAGTGTCTGAGAAGGGTGGTAGGATGCACACTGTGGGACAGACAGAGAAATGAGGACATAAGATTAGAAGGCAAAGTAGCAACAATTACAGAAAAGATCAAAGAGAACAGATTACGATGGTTTGGACACATGCGGAAAAGTAGAAGACAATCTGGTGAGGAAGACTTGGGACAGACAGGAAGAAAGTATGAGGAAGCGAGGACGGCCAGCAAAGAGGTGGATGGATTGTCTGAGTGAAGATTTGTGACTGTCAGGCGTCAGAGTCAAAGAAGGCAGAAGTGTAGCATTAAATCAAAGGAGATGGTGACAGTTAACATGACACCCTGACCCCATATAGAAAATAGGAGGCAAGGGGGTAATGAAGATAAAAATGATGGTCGTCCTATGTGGGGGAAAAGTGATATATTTAAGAAGTTGTGACTGAATACGTTTCTCCAAATTTTTAGCTAGTAGAGATAGATTTGCCGTAGTCAGTAGTTTATATACGGGTAGTAAGAAGGACCATCTATTTTATTTATTATTTATTTATTTTATTCGACATTTGTTAACCGGGTTTGTCTGACTGGGTAGAGTCTCCTTTTCAGCGGAGACCTGAGGAAAAAAGCTCCACAAAATCAGTTCCATAAAATTCGAATGTATGCGTGAAAACAACAATGATAACAATAACAAAGTATACAAAGCAGAAATTTCTTACCCCAGAAATCTGAAAACTGTAAACTTTTATACATATTTGTTTTTAAACAGGGAATGAGTGAGGATGAGTTAGAAGAGAAACAGAATGAGATAGGAAGATAGCTAAAGAGAGAGAGGATGAAATGTAGGGGAGAGAGACAGAGAAATAGGCTAAGTTAGGAGGAGTATATAAATCGTAGTAGGTGCGATTTGAATGAAAGACTATATTAGACAGGAATTAAGTGAATGACTGTTAACAGGAAGATTGACAGGTAGAGATTATAGTGGGTAGGAAGAGAAATACAGAGGTAGGATTGGAAGATAGGAATACAGAAATATGTTGGGTCATTGCAAAAGCATAGCCATTCCTTCTGGTAGGTAGCTTTTAGTACAGTTGTGAAGGAGCTGGAGTTAGTGATAGATCTGATGTGAGGTAGAAGTTTGTTCCAGGCTTTCACAGTGGAGTAGCTATAGAGTAGTTTACCAACATTTTTGTTGGGCATATATATTTGTAGTAGGTTTTGTCGAGAGGTATGAACAGCATGGTTGGGAGTGCACAGCTGACTGAGTGTGGATACAGAGGGGCAAAAAGAAGGATCACATAAGATAGAATGAGCTAGGACAAGTTGGAATAATAGAATCTGGTGGTGAAATTCCAGCCACTGCAGGTTTTTTAAGGCTACACAGTTATGGGTGTGGTAGGGTAGGTTTGATGCAAATCTTGCAATTTTGTTATAAGTAATTTCCAGTTTAGACAGAAGGTTAAATTGGAGGTTTGTGAGTATTGGGGTTCCATAGAGCAATGTGGGGAGAAGGAAAGCTTGGGCAAGGGAAAGTCTGGAGGAATAGGTGAGGAATTTTTTATGTCTGTAAAGGAGCACAAGTTTTTATGAGTCTTTTTAATGCATTCTTGAATGTGAAGCTCAAACTTAAGGTGGTCATTGATAGTAATGCCAGGGAGTTTTGTGTGAGGCTCATGGACATGGGTATGTTATTCAAGGATGAGAGAGAAAAGGTAGTTTTGTGGTGTTGGAGACTAGAGGGGAGAAATAGGAGAAGGTTTGTTTTCTTAGGCTTTAGTACCAGTGAGCCACCTTTTGACAGAGTGGAGGGAGTCTTGGGTGAGTGTATGAAGGTGATCAATGTCACTGGAGGAGGAGATGATAGTGGAATAATTAGCATAATGAATAATAGTAGAGAGTGGACAAGAACAGTGAAGGTCATTAATACAGATATTGAAAAGTATGGGTCCAAGGATGGAGCCTTGGGGGACTCCTGTCTGAACAGGTAAAAATGGGGATAAGCTCAATTGCCATTTAACAGCCTGAAGATGATTTGACAGGTAGCTGGAGAACCAAGATAGAGTTAGAAATGTTTAGTGAAGCTAGTTTGGATAGGAGTATTCTGTGGGAAACAGTGTCAAAGGCATTGGAAAGACTGAAAAACAAGCAGGAGATTAATTCTTTATTGTCATGGGATTTTGCAATGGTATTTATGAAGGATATAAGAGCGGTAACAGTACTATGTTTTGGGTGGAAGCCATGTTGGGAGAGGGTGAGAAGGTTTTCATGAAGTAGGTGATCAAGAAGCTGTTTGTGGATGCATTTTTCTAACATTTTAGACAAGGAGGATAGATAGCAATTGGTCTGAAATCGGAGGGGTCAGTTGCATTGCCACCTTTGTGAAGGGGTATGACATAGATTTTTTTCCAGATATTAGGCACAGTGTTTTCCTGAATGGATCTATCGATTAGTATGGAAATGGGGAAAGCAACTGAGTTAGTGGCTATTTTTAGGAATTGTGGGGGTAAATTATCTACTGATGGGGAGCAAGTTTTAAGTTTAGATAGAAGGGACTTAATGTACTTAGCGGAGAGAGGTTTGAGAGAAAACATGGTAGTGTGTGGGGAAAATAGGAGGTGCGGGGTGTGACATAGTGTCACCTTTGGTCAGGCTGCAGACTGAATCAATAAAGAAGGAATTGAGGGAAGCAGCGGTTTCTGAGGTAGAGCTGTTAGGGCATGGGTTGGGGGAAGAAGGACATCCTGGGTGTAATAGCTTATTTACAGATTGCCAGAAATTTGGGGTATTAGAATGAGGGTTATTGAGTGGTTGTTGGAAAAAGTTTTGTTTATCAAGGGTGACCTTTTTTTTGGTTATGTTACGGAACTGTCTGTAAGTTTGAAGATCGGTGTGGGATTTGGATTTTTTATCATTTTTTTCCATACACTATCTCTCTTTTTCATGAGTGTCCTGGTGGCTTGAGTTAGCCAGGGAGCCAAATGGGTTTAGATTCTTACTTTCCTAATGGGTGCAAGGGAGTTGAGTGTTTCAAGGAAAATGTTGTTAAACGATAGGAGTGCATCTTCAAGGGGAAGATGGAAGAGGAAGGACCAGTTAACGGAAGAGAGCAGATGGTTGAAAGTATCAGGGTTTCAAAAAATCGATCCAACACACCACTGAAGACGAACCTCAAATTTAATGAAATACACGTGAAGCGCTTTAAATTAACTTTTTAGTCTGAGGAAGTTGCTCAAACTTGGGCGACGAAAAGCGCTTCACGTGTATTTCATTAAATTTGAGGTCCTTCTTCAGTGGTGTGTTGGATCGAGTTTGTCTGAAAGTATCAGGGTTAAAACTGGAGAGATTTTGACAGTCTCTATAGAGCTGGAGTTTATGAAGTTGGGGACAGTGTCTCGTAATGAAGGTGATGAAGGTAGGATGGTGATCACTAAGGGAGTCTGACAGGGTAGAAGGATTACGATAAAGACTGGGGCTGGATGTGAGGATCCAGCCAAGAGTAGAACCCGAGTTGGTGTGTTTGTTAATCCAGGCTGGGCTAGAGATTAGCTGGGAGAAGCCAGAGAGATGAATGGAGGAGTTTGGGGAATCAGTAACAAGGGCATTCCAATCAATGTTTACATCACCTATAATAATGGTTTCATGGGAGACGTTTTGAGAGATCCAGGAGAATAGGAGGTCAAGGATAGGGATATTATTTCCTGGGGGGAGGTAGATGGATACAATGGCTAGCTTTTTATGGGTGTTAATTATACAGTCGATTGTGAGAATTGCAGCTGGGTGAAAGTCAAGAGTAGCAATTGAGAGAGGGTAAAAAGTAAGTAAGTTGGAGTATAGAATTGCAACACCTCCAACTTTTCTTTTTAAGGCGATCTTGGCTGAGGATATTATAGTCTGGTGGAAGCATTTCAGTGTTAGATATTTGGGGCTTGAGCCAAGCTTCTGACAGGCACAGGATATCAGGGGGTATGCGTAGACACCCAGGCATGAACGAGAGAGATTTTATTAATGATGCTCTAAATATTCATAGCTATAAAAGACAGATTTTTGGTGGGAGTGTAAGAGGGAGGCTGGGAGGATACTTTAGTTCTGGGGTTCTGAAGGTGTGGTGCACAAACAGGGAGAGAGAAGGATTGTTTGGGTCCAGGATTTGGGTGTATGTCACCTGATAGCAATAGGTTAACAATATGCAGTCTACAGGAGGGAAGGGAGTAAGTTTGGAGGTAGAGTCTTATCTTGAGCTTGCCTGAGACTGTGTGGGGAAGGAAGAGTTTGAAAGTGTGTAAGGTAGTGCTTGATTGACAAAAAAAGAGATGGGGCTATAGGGAAGGAATGGGTGGTAGAGGGAGTGATTAAGAGGGAGTTAATAGTAGGAGATGAGTTTATAAGGTGAGAGGGTGTGTAGATAAGAGGTGGTGGAAGAGATTAGTAGGAGAATGGATTTGGTAAAGGATAAGCAGTAGAAGGTGCCATTTCCATAGAACCAGGACATAGTTTTCTCTGATTAGTTAATGAGGATAGAAGCTGCATAGGTCAAAGCATCAGTGGCAGTACTGATATACTCTGCCAGTTATTTATCTGGAGCTAGTGAGGTAGTTTTTAAGTTAAGAATGGAGCTTCTTTGTGGTAGATGTTAGAATTTGTTGGGAAGAAAAGATGTTAGGATGCCTGTCTAGTTATACAGGAAGCCATAGGATACATGAGGTAGTATCCCTTATTTAAGAAACTACTGTTTCTATGAAGTGAGAATTAAACTGACTGACAATGTTAACAGTGTGGCTTGATGTCAGTGGAGGCTGCTAATTTATGTGACCGGTTATGATATGCCTCATCCATTTACTGGTCAAACTACAAAGACTCGTAGGCTCTGCATCTACAAGGGTCTGTGTTAGGATCACCTTTGGAGAGGGACATTACTACAACTCTTTGCTAGGATTGTGGAACATCCCCTGAAGTCAAGCATAGGCTAAACAACTTAAGGAGAAATTCATCAAGTGCATGTTTGATGTTTATTAAATACCTGGTATACCATTCACATCCATTGAAAAAAGTACTTGTGTTTTTTTCAACCACATTAAAAACATGATCCTTCATAAAGAAAGGGATTGTCAGGGATTCTGAAATGAGTGGGTTATGGTTTTGGAGGAGAGGTTAGCAGAAAATGTGTTGGCTGGTAAATTTGTAATAACAGTGGTATCAAATTGTAGTGGGGGACATATTGTGGAAAAATTCAAGGCAATGCTGGAATGTTGCTTCTTAATTTTCTCACATAGCTAAAGAAAGACTTGCAATTATCCTTTGTCTTAAATACTAGTTTCCATTGTGGATTGCCTTGCTAGGCCTTAAAATTCTTTTTCATTTTTTTGGGCTCCTTTATAGTGTTCTCAGGCTGGTGAGTTATGGCTTTATTTCAAGTTTTAAGGAGTATATTTTATTTATTATTTTATTATTTATTTTATTTGACATTTGTTAACCGCTTTGGTCCAGCTGAGCCAAGGGCCTGTTTTCATTGGTGACCTGAGGAGAAAAGCTCCAATATATAAAGAAACAAACTTGAAAATAGATACCTATATTTGACAGATCATCTACAGTAAACATAATGGTACATTCATGTAACACAAGGTAAATTAGTATCATGCAGACAACACTAAGGGTTATAAAACCAAATGAACATTTTTATTTTGAACCTACACACTGTATAAAAGGCATAATTTGTGTTTATACAAAAGAGAGAAAAAAACAGAGGTATAAGTTGTCTCAGTGTGCTTCACAGGTATAATCAGTATGTCATGTAGAGGCTTGGCATGAACAGGTCCAAGTATGTAGGAGATGAAGTTTTAACTCTCTTTTGAAGTGTTGTTTTGGGAGATGCTTTGTATACTAAGGGGGAGTGTGTTCCAGCTATGTGGTATCGTGTACATATAAAGGGACTTTCCTATGTTTTTTTGGGGATTTGTAGACATCAAGGAGATTTTTGTCAGTTGTACAGAGGTGCTGGAGGGGGGGGTGTAGAAAGATACTAGGTTGGAGAGAGAGGGACAGGAGGAGGGGTTATAAAGAATAAAGTGTGTGATATGTAGTTGAGGAAGTAGTAGTTGAAGAGAGAATTCAGAGCAGTGAAGTTATTTTAGGGTGAGACAGTAATGGTGTTGTGAGGAAGATTAGCGATGAATCTGGCGATTTTATTGTACGTTTGGGTCAGTTTGCACATCAGAGTAGTAAGGATGTTAGTAAGGATAGGGGGTGGCATATAGTAGACTAGGTAAGAGAAGTGACTGGGCTAGGGATAGTTTGGCGGCTTGTGTAAGGAATTTCTGGTTTCTGTACAGAAGTCCAAGTTTCTGGTGTGCTTTCTTTATGCACTGTTGGATATGCATGTCAAATTTTAGTTCATTGTCTATAATGACGCCCAGTAGTTTAGTATGTGGTTCAGATTTAATAATGATATTGTTGTGTTAGGTGATGATAAAGGATGATTTATGATGGGCCAGTGTTCTAGGAAAGAAAAGTAGGAGTTTAGTTTTTTTTTAGGATTTAATATTAACTGGTTACTGGAGAGCCAAGTTTTGATGGATAAGAAGGTATTTTGAGTGAGTGTTAGCAGATCTGAAACATTATGGGCACTCGAGATAAGTGTGGAATCATCAGCATACGGTAGTAGGGTAGAGCCTGTACAGGCAGTATGGAGTTAATTTGTGAAAATGTTGAATAAGAGAGGACCCAGGATAGATCTCTGAGGGACTCCTGTGTTGACTGAAAGAAAGGGGGAGAAGACGGTTTACCAGTAAACAGATTGTTGTTGATTAGAAAGGTAGCTAGAGAACTAATTTGCAGAAGAGATGAAGAGGTTGAGACTTGACAGTTTATTTAGAAGTCTGGAGTGGGAAACGCTATCAAAAGCCTTAAAAAGATCAAGGAATAAAGTTGAGATGAGCATATTATTATTAAGGGCCTTGGCAACTGTCTGGGTGAAAAAGAGTAATGCAGTGGATGTACTGTGGTGGGGCTGCAAACCGTGTTGGGTGGAGGTTAGTAGGTTATTATCCAGCAGGTATTTGATTAACTGGGTGTGAATGCACTTCTCAAGAATTTTGGAGATAGGGGACAGAATGGCAATAGGTCTATAATAAGAAGGGTCACTGGAGTTTCCACCCATATGCAGTGGGATTGTGAAGAAGGATTTACATATGTCAGGGACACAGGCTTCATTAATGGATCTATTTATTAATATAGATATGGGGTAGGCAATATAATCTTCAGCAGTTTTGAGAAAGTAAGAAGGTAGTTTCTCAGTTGAGTGGGAGCAGGGTTTAAGCTTAAGCAAGAGAGATTTGATATAGGTGGTGGGGGTTGGTTTAAATGAAAAGGAGTTGGATGGTGTATTGCATAGAGATGGAGGAGGAGAAGGGGAAGTGTTGTTAGTCTGGGTTATTTTCTGGATTGTTTCGATAAAGTAGTTGTTTAGGAGAGAGGATATTTCTGTGGTAGATTTATTGGGGAAAGGTTTAGGTTTGGTAGGCTTACCAGGATATAGAAGTTTGTTAATGGTAGTCCGGAATGTATTTGGATTATGTTGTGGGTTTGACTAGGTTGAGTGGAAAAAATTCCTTGAGGCATTGGTTACATGGAGAATTAACATTCTGAGAGTAAAAATCACTAGTTGGTAATAGTCTGTAATTCACTTCACTTGTGATGGGGAGACTAGGGGGAGTGGAACAGAGAGAGGCTTGATTAGTAAGGACCAGCTCAAGAAGGTTTCAGCATCTAGCTTTAAGGATAATTTCCTCCAGATAACTTCTGGTTATGTAGTCCACAAATCTTTGAGAATATCCTATGTAAGCAATATAGGAGCTCCCATATATAGATGGCAAACTGAAGTTACCAAGGATTACAAAGCTGTTACCTATAGTTTGCTTTTTTATTTATTTATTCATTTAATAAAGCTGGGTGGTATTGTACATGATCATCTAAAGACATATAGTGGAAATTGTAAGAAGCTATATATGCTAAATTGACTTTACTGGCAGTTAAGTGGGATTTCCAAGAGTCTATAGGTATAATCCTAGCTGGGTTACAGTACTTGCAAATACAGACACACCACCACAATTTTCACAAGGCCTGAAGACTAGTTAGGTATAAAAATTGGTATGGAGGGAGTACTCACCTTGTATTTCAAACCATATCTCCATAACTAAACATATTTGGTCCGGATGGCACAGTGGTGCATCAGTTGCATTGTTGCCTTACAGCAAGAGTTTCTTTGGTTCAATTCCCAGCTGAGTGCCTTCTGTGCAGAGTCTGCATGTCCTTCCTGCTTTCATGTGGGTTTTCTCTGGGTACTCCAGTTTCTTCTCATGTTACAAAGACATGCATCTGGAGCATTTCTCCCTAGGCCTCGCTGAAAATTGGCTTTGATCCAAGTCAGACTTTCCTGGTAAACAAATGTTGTATAAATAAATACTTAGATATGTTGTGGATGTAGAAATGTCTGTAGACTTTTGGCATTCAGTAGACCCACCTTAATGATGACTAACTTAGCATTTGATAAATTGGCTAAATTGTGATGTCTTTTAGATGAACAAAGCCTAAAGAGTCACTATGGTAGGTGTAGGAAAGGCATTCAACAGTATGAGGAATCCTCTGAATTAATGATCCAGGATATTCTTCACAAAGCAAGTTTGGCTGTCAACCATCTCATCTGAGGTAGACACATACTGGATACCTCTTGAATGACATCAGTTATTTAACCAATCTTTCCCTTTGTATCAAGGCAGTTGAAGTGAAGGAAGGATCCCAATCATTACCTACATTTTACACAGCCAAAGAACTTGCTATTTCTCTGTAGACATCCATTTTGGTCCTGCACACCATATTGTTTACTCTTACATATGCTACTACCATGTTGTAGTCATACTTGTCTATGGAAGGAATTTTGAGGGTGATACCACCTGAAAGTCTGCTAACTGCAATGTTGTCCTTGCCCAGCCTAGTGACTATGGAATCAGTATGTCTGACCATTTCTTTTCCAATCACCAAACATTTTTTCTAGAAGCTTGTGTACAAGTATTATATTTAG
This sequence comes from Protopterus annectens, assembly GCF_019279795.1. Taxonomy (NCBI): domain Eukaryota; kingdom Metazoa; phylum Chordata; order Ceratodontiformes; family Protopteridae; genus Protopterus; species Protopterus annectens. The sequence goes on along the minus strand of NC_056726.1, from coordinate 1,068,204,207 downwards.
GGTTGGTTTGCTGTTTGTGACTTAATGAAGTAGGTGCACATAAAACAGATGAACGCAGAAGTTTATGCTAGTGTTTATTTTTACTGGTCACTGGAGGCTTTAGGAAGGATTTTTTCATTGCATCAATGTATGACATTTTGTTGCAAATTGTTTGTAAATGTTGCATTGGCTTAGGGTATAGTGTGACTATGTAATCATCACTGCATTGTGTGGTTGTGGAGATGGATGCATCCATGTTTGCTAGGTAATTACAGCCATCTCAGACAGATTTTACTAGTATGATCAGAAGTCTTTTATCAGGGTGTATGAGGCAGTTGTTATACTTCTTTAGGTTACTGAGTGTTGGTGGGCTGGCAACAGAAGGGAACCTAGTTTACTGACCTTCTATAGCCCCCAGATTTATCATTCACTGTTTATCAAACTTGATAGGGTTTGGGGTCTCAGAGAGAGCCAGCACAACAGTGGTGCCTATTTGGATACAATAGCTATGTGAAGGTGTAGGGAATTTTGACATACTAGTTTATAAATAATATAGTAGTGACTAAGAAACTATAGTGATACACAGAGTGGTCATTGTCAACAGCTGAGCTAGAAGCCTATCAGCCAGCCAAGTGCAGCCAACTGTAAACAAGAGCAAATCTGTGCAAGTTATTTTATACCATTACAGGAAATTTAGAGTGTACAATTGGAAGTATGGTGGGCTGGTAGCACAGCTTCAGTAATGGGAATGAGAAACTACACATACTGCTTGTTATTCAGCTGAATCTGTGCTATGTTTACTAAGTACAGTAAATATCAGGCAAACTACAATAAGAACCAGTCAGGTACAACACTAATTAGAGCATGAGTACTCTGTGACTTAGATTTGATAGCCATTATTCCTCTTTCACCAGTGATGAATATAATATTAAACTATCAAAAATTGTAGAGCCAAATAGATTTTCTCCAGTTAAATTATTTAAGATATTACAAATGGCAAAATGGATTTCTATTATTTCAGAACATAAACATGTTTAATTCAGAAAGGCATTCCTACAGTCAGTGCATGATGCAAGCTGGATAAAGTTATGAAGCAAAGTAACATTGCAGTTGGTCTTGTCCTGTTACATGTTCCATAACAGATACAGCCTTGTTTGTATAGTGCATGGATGAAGACACTAATAAGTGCAGAGTATGAAAATGTGTTGAAATGTAGCAAATATTGAACTGGAAGAATTTTCCATAATACTGCATCATGTACAAAAAGTCTGTAGCTGTTTGCTATGTTAGTTAGTCTAGTTATATGTGCTGCTATCTATTCTGATAACAAATGTCTTACCTCAAAATGCTTTTGTGTCATATTGGTTTTACTAAAGACAGAGGGTAATAAAGAATCACTTAACAATGGCATGTTCAGAAAGTTTTTCTAAAAGAACCTAGCATCTTATCTCATCTACCTCTCTCAAAAAAACACATAAGAGGTTGAGAAAGCAGTGGCAAACCATAAGGAAAGGAGATCTCATGATATCAGAATTAGCCCATAGAATAAACTTTCCTGAAATCTTGAAAGAGATCAGAGTTGTAGCGACTAACATAGCAGGAATTTCAGCTAACAGCAGGGCATGTTTGCTGAAAAGAAGAACTGAAAACAGGTACATGCCAGTGTTTTTCATTTTGCAAGATATGTGAATAGTGAACAAACTTTCTTTTTAATTGTATGTCAGCAATGAAAGATAAGAAGCTAATACATTCATGGTTTTCAGTCCTATAGAGCATTAATCACATGCTGTATAGTAAAATTCAGCAAAAAGTAAAATAACCTCTGCTGTATGGCAGGAATAATGAAAGAAAAATATACAATGTAATATTTAACTGTGGTGCAGACAGGAACTAACACGTTACAAACACTGATGAATGTATATTCCCAAGATTCTTGGAAAATGTCATGACAAATACAGGAGACAAAAAAAATCAAACTTTGACTTTTTTGCAGTACAGAATGCAGCCATTACCTGGACAAAGGTCTCTAAGCAGTAGAGCATGTGTGAGTTCATCAAATTATCTATGTTGCTCTAAGTTGCCGAGGAAGACTATGCACAGGTTCACAGGTTCACACTAAGCTAACTGCCCTTGCGAGCCATTTCAAGCCTAGCCAATTATCCCTTGTGAGACTCAAACCCTGTACCTTGTGTTTGTAAGGCAAACACTTTAACCATTAGGCCACCCTCCCTCCCAGTCTATCTATGCAGATAGACTAAAGGCTCTATCCCTTTACTCCATCTGCTTAAAAACACCAAAGCCCCAGAAAACGGATGTAAAAAGCAACACAAAGTTTAATGTTCTAATGAAATAAAAGCAATCACTAGAAATCCAGTGAAAAAGGTGCATCAACACCCAAAACGAAGTCACAAACAGGTGAAAATGTAATATCCAAAGCAGGTTAAAAGCACACTGTCCTGACTCCAGTGTACAGAGCAGCCATACAGAAACTAAAATTCAATATGTTAAGCACTTTTCGCTCGGGTTATACCCGAACTTCTTCAGACAACCTTCTCCAGTGGCAATTAAACTTAAATAGTTACTTCATTCATTCCTGTCCTATCAGGAAGAAGCTCAAGTCAACTCGTTTTCTAATAGTAATTGTAAAGTTTAAAGAAAAATGTCTAATGCAATCATTAAGTTACATTACATTGGGTTACATACCGTATGTTCAAACATTAAATGTTCAAATATTATAAGTGGCTAGTACCCTTATTTAGTGGTTAAACAAAACAATTGTTTAATTTTTAACAAAAATTACTGTAAAACAGAAAATACAACATAAAAATAATTCAGTCCTTCATACTAAATGTAATTATACCATCTGTAGAATTACAATAGAAGAATGTATGTAAAGCAAAATAAATAAAAATAAAATGAAATAAAATATGTCCACTCCCATAAAGGTAGTAAATAGTTTCACATAGTGTTTTAACTTAATATTTAACATAAGAACTTTTATCCTAGCAGCTAATAAACTAACTCTAACCCTGAGTGACTCAAAAAATACAAAATATACAAAAAGTACAAAATAGGACCTAATGTTACTCTTGAACTTCAATTTTTGATATTATTTACATTATGCTACCTGTATAAACTTCTTAGTTTTAAAATACATGCAATACTGCAAGATTCGTTTAATCCAGGTTCTACATATGCGTTTAATCTTAGCTGCCAGTTTAGTTCATTCCTCTCCAGTAGGAGTTTCAATAGACTATCGTTAACCCCACACCTACTTTCGATATTCTGCGTAACCTGTGATATAATCCTAAATTTAAAAAAATGACTTAGTTTTAATTCACAGTGATGGGCTAGTGCGTTATTAGGGTTCTTCTTACTAATAGCATATGTGTGTTCATAAATCCGGTCCTTTAATCTACAGTCGGTCTTACCCACATAGAACGCCTGGCAAACCTGGCATTCCGCAAGGTAAACCACACTTCTTGTATTACAGTTGTTAGCAGAAAGTCTTGTCCCTAATCTTAAACTTATTGCCACACAATGTGTGCACAATGGTTGCAGTGGCCACATTTATGAGTACCCCCATCACCCTCATTTCTCTTTCCATCCTGACTCTTTTCAAGAAGTTGTTTCAAGTTTAGTCCTCTTCTAAAACTAATGCAAGGGTACTCGCCTATTTGGTCAAAAATCTCCCTATTTAAGGACAAATAAAACCAACATTTTCTGACCACCTTCTGTATATCCATAGCCACAGGAGTGTATGTAAAATTAAAAGCCAGTTGGTACTTATTCTTGGTGTTACTTTCTTGCACAGTCAACTCTCCCCTTATAGGACCATTGCTCTCCAACTTCCCCACTCTGTGGTCACTAGAATTTGATCCAATGTGTTTGCAAGCCTCAGTGTTTAGGGTATGGTAACCCAAAATAGGTTTGTATACACCTCTTACCCTTTTCCTAGTTACCTCTTCAAAAATACAGTTCAAAAATTTACTCTGGTAACCTCTATGTAAAAACATATTAAACAGAACTTTACTTTCTTTCTCAAACTCATCCTCAGTCGTCACCATCCTGGTGGCTCTCACCAGTTAACCTTTAACTACAGATTTTTTTCTGGTGTATTGGATGTTCACTAGCGAAATGTAAGAAGGAGTTTGAGAAAGTGCTTTTTCTATAAATCCTAGCAGTGTAACTCTTGTTGACCATGTCTTTACCCAAATCGATGTCTAAAAAGTTTATCCTGTTCTCCTGGTAATTTTTGGTGAATTTAAGAAAAGAGGTTGTTTGGTTAAAAAAGTCAACCAATTCATCAGCCGCCTGTTGGTCGCCTTCCAATCTCATAAAGATATCATCCAAAAATCTCTTATAAACTTTCACCACTTTAAAGTAAGGGTTATTAAAGATAAACCTAGTCTCCCAATATGCCATGACAAGGTTAGCAAAACTTGCCCCCACCGGTGTCCCCATGGCTATCCCAATCTTTTGTAAGTAAAGTTTGTTATTAAATTGAATATAGTTGTTCTGTAGAATAATATCTAGAGTTGTTCAACCAATAAGGTCTCTCCATCCGAGGCCTCTTTAGTTCTCATGTGTTCCACCACCCATTCTACTCCAATGTCATGAGGTATACTAGAGTACAGGTCACAGACATCGACCATAAGAAAGTTGTTCTCCTCCTGGAACTGTACTACATTAATTTCCTCCAAGAAGGACCACGAGTCCTTACAAATTTGACTCTCGCCCTCAATGTATTTCTTCAAAATCGAGTCAGCTAGTTTCGCACAAGGGTAGGTGATGGATTGTCTTCCATCAACCAATGCTCTAAATGGGGGATCCACCACACTTTTATGGGTCTTGGGTATACCAAACAGTTGGGGTGTTCTCGGGGTTAGTAAAGTAAGATAGTGAGCCATTTGGCTGTCAATCAGCCCGTCAATAAAAAGGTCATTTAAAAACATCCTAATTCTATTATATGCCCCATTCATTTGGTTAATACTTACAACTTCGTAAGTGTCTTTCTCTAAAAGTAAAGACATCTTCTTAATATAGTGGTCCCTATACATGACCACTAAACCCCCTCCTTTGTCTGGTTTCATAGATCTAATAGGTAATTTACAAAATGATGTCAAAAGCTGTTTCTCCTGAATTGTGATGTTACTCCCTGTTGTATGCCTATTAAAATCATGAACCACTGCCCTCAACTCGTTTTCACATAGATGTTCAAATAGCCCAATAATAGGGTGTATCGGTGGGTTATAGGTACTAGCCACTTTTAGTTCATTGTTACTATAAGATGAATTACCAAGTAACAAGTAACAAGTATCACGGGCAATATAACCAACCAGTTGGGGAAGGGGAAACCGTGGATAGTGGAATAACTAGGAGGAACAACTCAGTAACAAACCCAGAGGGAATTAATAGTACCAACTTTATTAATCAGGACATGCCCTTGGGGGTAATGGAGGTGTCTAGTGAAAATACTACTTATTTAGGTGCACGACCAAAGTATACCCGTAATTTCAACCAGAACAACCGCGAGGACCCAAATGGTTACCACCAACAACAGCAACAGTCAAAAAACTACAAGGGGAGGGGGTACCAGTGAGCAACTGTACCCCGAATCCCCAATACCAACCACAAAAGAGGCACAACACTCGCAGCAATGTGAATTAGAACTTACCCCTTACCAACTGGTCTTAAATAAGGAGGGTGACTTTATGATTTTAACTATACTGCCTTTACCTTTGAGCCTGAGTTGGTAGAATTATTGGCAAAAGGTTTTACTTTTATTCCGACTGATAGATGTAATTTAGCAGAACTTCTCATTGACTTCAAATTGTTTATTCGTAAACTGAACTTGACTGTGTTACTTGGTAAGTCATCTTATAGTAACAATGAATTAAAAGTGGCTAGTACCTATAACCCACCAATACACCCTATTATTGGGCTATTTGAACATCTATGTGAAAACAAGTTGAGGCCAGTGGTTCACGATTTTAATAGGCATACAACGGGGAGTAACATCACAATTCAGGAGAAACAACTTTTGACATCATTTTGTAAATTACCTATTCGATCTATGAAACCAGACAAAGGAGGAGGTTTAGTGGTCATGTATAGGGACCACTATATTAAGAAGATGTCTTTACTTTTAGAGAAAGACACTTACGAAGTTGTAAGTATTAACCAAATGAATGGGGCATATAATAGAATTAGGATGTTTTTAAATGACCTTTTTATTGATGGGCTGATTGACAGCCAAACGGCTCACTATCTTACTTTACTAGCCCCAGAATACCCCAACTGTTTGGTAGACCCAAGACTCACAAACGTGTGGTGGATCCCCCATTTAAAGCATTGGTTGATGGAAGACAATCCATCACCTACCCTTGTGCGAAACTAGCTGACTCGATTTTGAAGAAATACACCGAGGGTGAGAGTCAAATTTGTAAGGACTCATGGTCCTTCTTGGAGGAAATTAATGTAGTACAGTTCCAGGAGGAGAACAACTTTCTTATGGTTGATGTCTGTGACCTGTACTCTAGTATACCTCATGACATTGGAGTAGAATGGGTGGTGGAACACATGAGAACTAAAGGGGCCTTGGATGGAGAGACCTTGTTGGTTGAACAGCTACTAGATATTATTCTACAGAACAACTATATTCAATTTAATAACAAACTTTACTTACAAAAGATTGGGATAGCCATGGGGACACCGGTGGGGGCAAGTTTTGCTAACCTTGTCATGGCATATTGGGAGACTAGGTTTATCTTTTATAACCCTTACTTTAAAGTGGTGAAAGTTTATAAGAGATTTTTGGATGATATCTTTATGAGATTGGAAGGCGACCAACAGGCAGCTGATGAATTGGTCGACTTTTTTAACCAAACAACCTCTTTTCTTAAATTCACCAAAAATTACCAGGAGAACAGGATAAACTTTTTAGACATCGATTTGGGTAAAGACATGGTCAACAAGTGTTACACTGCTAGGATTTATAGAGAAAGCACTTTCTCAAACTCCTTCTTACATTTCACTAGTGTGTTAAAGGTCAACTGGTGAGAGCCACCAGGATGGTGACGACTGAGGACGAGTTTGAGAAAGAAAGTAAACTTCTGTTTAATATGTTTTTACATAGAGGTTACCCAAGGAAGTTCTTGAACTGTATTTTTGAAGAGGTAACTAGGAAAAGGGTAACAGGTGTATACAAACCTATTTTGCGTTACTGTACCCTAAACACTGAGGCTTGCAAACACATTGGATCGAATTCTAGTGACCACAGAGTGGGGAAGTTGGAGAGCAATGGTCCTATAAGGGGAGAGTTGACTGTGCAAGAAAGTAACACCAAGAATAAGTACCAACTGGCTTTTAATTTTACATACACTCCTGTGGCTATGGATATACAGAAGGTGGTCAGAAAATGTTGGTTTTATTTGTCCTTAAATAGGGAGATTTTTGACCAAATAGGTGAGTACCCTTGCATTAGTTTTAGAAGAGGACTAAACTTGAAACTTCTTGAAAAGAGTCAGGATGAAAAGAGAAAGGAGGGTGATGGGGGTACTCATAAATGTGGCCACTGCAACCATTGTGCACACATTGTGTGGCAATAAGTTTAAGATTAGGGACAAGACTTTCTGCTAACAACTGTAATACAAGAAGTGTGGTTTACCTTGCGGAATGCCAGGTTTGCCAGGCGTTCTATGTGGGTAAGACCGACTGTAGATTAAAGGACCGGATTTATGAACACACATATGCTATTAGTAAGAAGAACCCTAATAACGCACTAGCCCATCACTGTGAATTAAAACTAAGTCATTTTTTTTAAATTTAGGATTATATCACAGGTTACGCAGAATATCAAAAGTAGGTGTGGGGTTAACGATAGTCTATTGAAACTCCTACTGGAGAGGAATGAACTAAACTGGCAGCTAAGATTAAACGCATATGTAGAACCTGGATTAAACGAATCTTGCAGTATTGCATGTATTTTAAAACTAAGAAGTTTATACAGGTAGCATAATGTAAATAATATCAAACATTGAAGTTCAAGAGTAACATTAGGTCCTATTTTGTACTTTTTGTATATTTTGTATTTTTTGAGTTACTCAGGGTTAGAGTTAGTTTATTAGCTGCTAGGATAAAAGCTCTTATGTTAAATATTAAGTTAAAACACTATGTGAAACTATTTACTACCTTTATGGGAGTGGACATATTTTATTTCATTTTATTTTTATTTATTTTGCTTTACATACATTCTTCTGTTGTAATTCTACGGATGGTATAATTACATTTAGTATGAGGGACTGAATTAGTTTTATGTTATATTTTCTGTTTTACAGTACTTTTTGTTAAAAATTAAAAAATTGTTTTGTTTAACCAAGGGTACTAGCCACTTATAATATTTGAACATTTAATATTTGAACATACGGTACGTAACCCAATGTAATGTAACTTAATGATTGCATTAGACATTTTTTCTTTAAACTTTAAAATTTCTATTAGAAAACGAGTTGACTTGAGCTTCTTCCTGATAGGACAGGAATGAATGAAGTAACTATTTAAGTTTAATTGCCACTGGAGAAGGTTGTCTGAAGAAGTTTGGGTATAACCCGAACGAAAAGTGCTTAACATATTGGATTTTAGTTTCTGTATGGCTGCTCTGTACACTGGAGTCGGGACAGTGTGCTTTTAACCTGCTTTGGATATTACATTTTCACCTGTTTGTGACTTCGATTTGGGTGTTGATGCACCTTTTTCACTGGATTTCTAGTGATTGCTTTTATTTCATTAGAACATTAAACTTTGTGTTGCTTTTTACATCTGCTTTCTGGGGCTTTGGTGTTTTTAAGCTTCTGTAGTCTGTGGACGTTCATTGGCCTTTACTCCATCTACTACTGATTATAAGAGTGACCTATGCCTGACCTACAAACTACTCACAAATCCAGTCCTGCTTGAGGTACTACACATCTGCATGTCAAACAGCATAAGGGTCACAAATATAGGGATCTAAACATGGTCAGTGGCTCAAACAAAACACACTGAAGAGACAGACATGTGTCTCAGAGATTGTCCCTTCTTTGGAACAGGATTCCTATTTACATTAGGTAGAGCCCTCCCCTGGCCCTCTTTAAATGCAATTTGAATTAATGGATGGGGAATTGCAAATTCATACCTGGGGTAGTGCCTATGTCTCTTATGGGCAGGGAAGATCTGCAAGATACTCAATGCACAGACACAAATCTATGTCATCCTCATGCCCTTATGGGCCATATATTGGGTAAAATATGGTTATATTGGCTAGACTTGTAAGGGTCCTTAAGTCATTAGCCTAGTAATCTCCTATGATTCATAGATTAGTACTAAGCTAACAGCCCTTGTGGGCCATTTTAAGCCTAGCCAGTAATCCCATGTGAGAATCAAATCATGTAACTTGTGTCTCTAAGGTAAACACCTTAACCATCACACCAGCCTTCCTTCCTTAAAATAATCCACACTTGCAAGTCTCGAACCCAGAACCTTGCACACCATAGGCACAGTAAGTTGCCACTAAGCCATTTGAACCTATAGAGATGGAGAAAATATGTTGTAATTTAAAATAAAAGACAGTATTCTACCTGGCAATGTTTTTAATTGTTTCTATTTCCAGATAAAGACTGACTGTGTCTGGACATTTTAAAAAGAAAATAATCCATTCTACATTTCTTTTTTGAAAGCGATAGAGTGCATTCCAGTTATTTTCAGGTATAAATCCAAAAGATCCGAACAGAATCATCAGTATGCAGAGACACTATATTCTGTTTGCTAAATGATTTTAGAGCAGGAAGAGGGAAGAATAAAATAATGTGTTTTCAAAAAGGGACTTTGATTTTAAGAACAGGTTCTTTCTTTTCATGGAATCTATGTGCAGTGACATTTTTAAAGCAATCATGTTTAAACATATTTTAATTCCAAATGTGTTGACATTCAAAATGAATGCAACAATGACAGTTTGCTATTAATGTTATGAACTCTAGATGCTAGCTATAAGCCAAAGTAGTTTGCAAGTTTATAACCAGATAGTTTATTCCAGGTTTCCTTTTACGACTGCTTGAATAAAGTGCAGACCTTTATTTAGTGCTGGTGTTATTCTGTTATCTTAATGACAGGACTTAATTGCAGAGTGTAAAAGGTACTTTAGTGTAATAATCAAATACAGAAAAATGTGTGTTAAATGAATAAGGATGTGTTATAATACTTCTAAAAGAAACTTTTGCAGGTACTTTCTGTAAAAAGCATTTGCAGAGTTCTGCATATATTACTGTAAATGCACACAGGTAGGCATACACACAGTAATGTATACACAAACATTCACAGACTGTGTTGCAGGATATTTCTGTCTACAATGGTATACCCCACCCCTATATTTTTGAGAAGACAATCTAAGGTTTATACAGGTATTATTAGGCTTTATTTCATATAGCATTTAAAATGCTAAAGGTTTCATAAAGAAAATGTGAGTTGCTTCTACAGGTTAATGATTTTCAATGAGAAATGAACCACAAAATTTGAGTACTGCTAACAGAAATTAAGACATTTGCTGATAAATATTTGCAGTGTGTAAAACTGTAGCATTTATAAGTATTAAACAGTCAAGCAACATGCTTTATATGTTCTGGAATGTGCAATATCGAAAAATATGTGTTTTGTGTGTGTGTGTGTGTGTGTGTGTGTGTGTGTGTGTGTGTGTGTGTGTGTGTGTGTGTGTGTGTCTAAATGGACCATTACATATTACAAAACTCAAAATTAATTCTAATGATTTACATTTCAAATGAGGGCAAAAGTGAGAGAAATCAGATTTCTTAGTAAAGTATGATTTTTGCAAACTGCATGTCTTGATTGGAAAATAATTTACTCGTGAGTTACATTTTCTAGACTGATATTTTAGTGAGCTAGAAATCAGCAGACTGTTAAATTATGCCATAGTCCTGATGTTTCAAAATAACATTATCATGAAGGGGAAAGAAAAATGAAGAGTGAATTCTCATGTGCATGAAGAATTCTTTGACAAGGACTGTTTTGACTAAATATATATTCTTTTTTATTGTTACAAGGTAAACATCTTTGGTAAACTGAAATCCACTGTAGATTTAATGAAAATCACTTGTAAGTATGTCAAGTTTGTCCATACATGAGTATTTATTTATTAAAGCACAGGAAATACTTCACTGACTTCTGAATGGATTGAGAAACAATCATGGTTTAACACTTGATGCAGCCAAGAGGTTAGCCAAAGTCATCAGTCTTCTAAATTCTAGCCACAGTTAAATACATCAGTAATAACTGATTGAAAACAAAAGATTGAAATATGAAAAAAATGTGTTTCTGTTTTGTATTAGCTAGAGTTAAGATCTTCTTTTTCTTTTGGCTTTTCCCAGTTAGGGGTCGCCACAGCAGATCACCTCATCCGCTCATGATTGGCAGTGGAGTTTTACACTGTTAAGTTGCCAGCCTGGCACCTAACCTTCCACAGAAGTCGCACACACACACACACACGCACACACTCACACCTAGGGCCAATTTAGAGTGTGCAATCCACCTGCAGCATGTCTTTGGGATGTGGGAGGAAACTGGAGCACCTGGAGGAAACCCATGTGACCACAGGGAGGACATGCAGACTCCGCACAGAAGGCACCCCAGCCGAGGATCAAACCACAGAACCTCTTGCTGTGAGGCGGCAATGCTAACCACTGCACCACCGTGGCCGCCCGTAGCTAGAGTTAAGATCTATGCAGGTAAATTAAAATAAGTTACTGTACAGCTGAAATGCATAAAGCTACAACATTTTTGAGTTTATAATGAAAACCAGTTGAGATATCCAAAGGTTTTTCAAGTAAACTTATGGGTTAGACATATAGAAACATTCAGGCATGTAGGGGATGGTAAACAAAACAAATTGTAATTCTTTCAAACCAATGTGCACAGTTCACATTACACATTTGCACATGTGAATTTTCTCAAAATGTATGTTTCCTGAGAAGTAATTCAATAGGACCAACATGAACTAGGTAAGACAATGTTCTAAAGATTTTAATTTTCAAAATTTTCCCTGAGTGATTTTAATGATGTGTTATTAATAATTTTCAAACTTACCGAGGAAATAAGACTGACTGATTAGGGGGAAAATGTAACTAGTTAAAAATGGTTAGAGGAAAATAATGACACTGCATTAAACATTGTGAGACCAAAAGTAGCAGCTCTGCTTGCTAGGAGAAATGTGATGCATCAGACAGTCTAAAGGACATTTTTGTCTGTGCATTGGGGGCATAGCTACCTATGGAGCGTGAGACACTTTTACCCATTGCTGTTTTATTTTGTAGTAATACTAATAAAGGGACTCATTTATTAAAACAGATTTGATTGATTTCTTCTTTTGTGAAAAGGGTATCAGCAGTTAAATTTGGAAGTTGGCACAGAGGGTTAAGGCTGTGAAATGCAGTTCCTCTGGTACAGGGTTTGACTTCTTCAGTTCTCATTTGCCTGTTGTGTGACCTTGATCAAGTAATTTAACCAGAGATACTTTCAGATTGTTTCTGAAAAGGAACTGTGAGCTCAGTGGATCTACCTGGTCAACAAATCAGTGTTATTAGGGCACAACAAGGTTTTGTTGGAATTCTATTAAAAGGACATTATTTTATTTTATGCTTACATTTATTACACAGTTTTCACAATATTCATAGCATGTGTAGATGATTTCCATAATATGCACTGGATATCTATATGTTTTTACAATATGCGCAAAATGTGCATATGATTTTTGATTTTTGCAACATGCACAAGATGTGCGTATACTTTTCATAATATGAACAGCATGGCCATAAGACCAAACGGCTTCATAGCTGATGGTATTCAGACATCAAATTAAAGGGTAAGATAATGTATTAACTGCAAAATGTGGGTTAAAATGTGACTTCAATGGGTAAAATAAAAGAATATTAATAGGATGTTGCAGATTTGTTTTAAAAAAGCAACAGGATAAAAAAGCATGATTTTAATACATATCAAGATAAAAAGAGGGAACATGTACATCACAGATTAGCTTGTGGAATTGAAAAATGTTGTGGCGAATACAAAATGGCTGTGATATGCAGCAGGATTTATGGAGATCAAATCATGACTTTTGTGACATGATGTTAGATAGACAGAGACATTTAAACTTGGCAAAAATATTATCAGTGAGAAGGGGGTATGTGTAAGATAAATGACAAGTTAATAATGCTTCTCTCATTCTAAGTTACTCTGCAAAGGACCTCCAATGACATGTTAATAATGTTACTCTCATTCTAAGTTCCTTTGAAAAGGATCTTTAATGACATGTTAATAATGCTTCTCTCGTTCTAAGTTACTCTGCAAAGGACCCTTAATGACATGTTAATAATGCTATTCTCATTCTGTGTTACTCTACAAAGGACCTCTAATGACATTTTAATAATGCTATTCTCATCCTAAGATACTCTGCAAAGGACCTCTAATGACATGTTAATAATGCTTCTCTCATTATAAGTTACTCTGCAAAGGACCTCTAATGACATGTTAATAATGCTTCTCTCATTCTAAGTTACTCTACAAAAGACCTCCAATGGCATGTTAATAATGCTTCTCTCATTATAAGTTACTCTACAAAGGACCTCCAATGACATGTTAATTAATGGGTAACAGACAATCATTTTCCTGTGTCACATTAAACTATATACCTAATTTTTTGAGTACATCATCTTTCTAAGCATATTATCTTTTTAATAGCCTTAATGTTGTGCTTTACTTACTTTAACACTGCTACTCATTTATTGTATATCTGTATTGGAGCTTCTCTCCTCTGTCTTAGTTTACCACTGTAATTTTTTTTCTTTTTAGTAAATTTTCTCCCTTGGCCTCTGCTGAAAATGGGCCATTAGCCCAGTCGGACTTTCCTGTTAAACAAATGTAAAATAAATAAATTCTAAGTTGCTCCCTCAGACGGCTTAAGAGTAGGTTACTCGCAGTCTGTATGGAGGTTTGTTTTTCTTCTCTTCTTTTTATTTATTTGTTTTTATTTATTTCACATTTGTTTACTATGTAAGTCCATCTGGACAAAAAGTCTGAAAAATACTCCACAAAATACAATAACAGATACTTTTTCACATTCCCAATAGAGTAATATAGGTTCATAGGTTCATAGGTAGGTACTAGGTTATCGGCCCAAGGGCCTAAGTAAGCCTAGCCAACAAGGTTCCCTGGCTTACGCCACCCAAGAAAGTTATTTTCCTGTGCCCCTGTTGAGCAGAGCCACAGAAGTGCTCCCTGAGGTGTATTTCCTATTTCCCATCCACTCATCAAGATTTTTCATGAAGAGTGCTAATGAGAAACTTTGCTTGATATAGATGGGTAGCTTGTTCCAGAATATGGGAAGTCTCTGGGGCAGGAATCTATCCCTCCAGCAAGTCCAGTTTATTATGGTGACAAGGTTTAGGTCCCTAAAGTGTGTAGCTTGGAAGGATTGAGATTTCTTTAGGTGTAGCATTTCCAACAGCTCTGGGATTCACATAGCTTTATATGTTAGGCACAGATCTCCTTGGAGTAGGCGATATGCTATGGAGTAATGCTGGAGTTTTTTGAGACAGTCAGTGTAGGGCATCTGTTTGAGGCCAGGAATCCTCTTTGTGAGGTACTTCTGTGGCCTTTCTAGCTGCTGCAGATGTCTTGTGAGGTACATTCCAAAACGGGAGTTGTACTCTATAATGGGTCTAATGAGTGTCGAGTAGAGGGTAACAATGACCTCTTTTTTCCTGCATAAGAGCCATTTTGTATAAGGTGTGCCATGTAGAAGGATTTTCTGGCTACTGTGGTGATGTGATTATGAAAGGAGAGACTACTGTCCACCTGGGTCCCAAGGTCTTTTATCACACATTCAGTGACTGCTGCCTATGTGGTAGTTCATGGGTACAGAGTCTTTACCAAAGGGGATGACAATGCACTTTTTGGCATTGAGCTTGAGGCCATGGTTCTGACACCAGGCATCTATCTCACAGATGCCCTTCTGTAGAATGTCCACATCATTTGGGGACTTGACTATGGCTCCTAGTTTGCAGTCATCTGCAAACTTCATTAGCCAAAGGCCTTCTGTGTTAGCCTGTACTTCAGAGAAGTAGATACCAAACAGAAGAGGTCCCAGAACTGAACCCTGTGGTACTCCACTTGTCACTGGTTTGAAGTCAGATTTGGAGTCTGCAACTTTTGCAGTGTGGGTTCTGTCAGTGAGCCAGTTGGCAACCCATCTTGTGATGTAGGGATTTATACCTTGTTTAGGGAGTTTAGATAAAATGGGGGATGGTGTTGAAAGCCTTGGCAAGGTCAAGAACCACATTACCCTCATCTACGGCTTTGGTGACTGCCTCAAAGAAGTCAATCAGGTTCAGGAGGCATGATCTGCCTTTCACAAACCCGAACTGGGTTGGGTCCAGAGTTTGGAGGTTACCAATGTCTTTCTTTATGAGTTCCATGATGATACGTTCCATGGCCTTATAGACTAGGCTGTCAGGCTAATAGGGTGATAGTTCCCAGGATCAGTGGTGGCTCCCCCTTTGTGGAGTGGGATAACTGCTGCTGTCCGCCATTCAGTGGGCCAAAGCCTGATGTGAGGCTATGACTGAACATGGTGCTTAAATGGGGAGCCAGTTCGTTCTGAAGTTCACAGAAAATACAGGCTGGGATGTTGTCTGGTCCCATGGATGCTGTGTTTTTGGCTTTAGAGTGTGCAGCTTTTAGCTGTGTTGAGATTACAGGGATTCTGCATTCATCTTGTATAGATATTGGCCCTTTATGGGGTGAGAGGGGTTAAAGTTAGCACTGAACCTATCTGCCAGGATGTTGGCAATCCCAGTTGGTTCTGTAATTTTCATGCCATTGTGCTGTAACAGAGCAGATCTGGGTGTTGCCATTGAGATTCTTGACATAGCTATAGAATGTTTTGTGGTTGTCCCTAGAACCAGTGGCAAGTTTGTTTTCATAGCTAGCTTTGGAGGATCTTATAAGGGATCTCAGCTTCTTACTGAGGCTGACCAGGGAGTTCCTCCACTCATGGGATTTACTCTCTTTTTCAACTGTTTCTTCCTTCTGTTGTAGAGTTTGTTTATGGCAGGAGACCACCAGATTGGCTTCCTTTTTTTAGAGGATAGTGTCTTGGTTCTGTTTGGGATAGCACAATCTATGCACTCGTGTAAGTGCTTATAGAGTGCATTTGTGTAGGATTCAGCAGTCGTAACTGTATTGTCCATCTGCATGGGCATCATGAAGTTCACCACTTATGTCTTATGAAGCATGAAGTTGGCTTTGGAGACATTTTTTGCCTTGGTTTCCTTAATGGAGGGTGGTGGCAGGATCTGGATATCTAGGGTGATTAGCTTATGGTCGGATCTGACCAACGAGATGTTGACTTCAGGTGTGGAACATCGGTCACTCGTGTTGGTAATGACTAGGTCTAGGATATTGTTGCCCCTGGTAGGGATATAGATAAGTTGATCCAGGGCATTGGAATTTATGAATTCCAGAAAGCGTTGTGTGAAGGTGTTGGTACATGAGTAGTCTTCCCAGTTAATGGTGGGGTAGTTGAAATCACCCATTATTAGGGTGTTTCATTGAATCTTAATATTTTCCAGTATATCGAGAAAAGAGGAGTGGTAATCCTGGAGCATGGGGGGGGTGTGTGTGTGTGTGTGTGTGTGTGTGTGTGTGTGTGTGTGTGTGTGTGTGTGTGTGTGTAGCAAGCTGTAATTTGGATTGGAATTTTGCCCAGAGTTATTTGCACTTTGATAACATTGAATGCATTATGCTGAGCAACTAGCATGGAGGTGTGGCTATCCTTAATGAATATGGACACATCTCCACCTTTGGTGTTCCGGTCCAGGTTAGGTGACCGAAAAGTGTGGTATGAGTTATAGCCTGGTAATGTAGGGGTGCTTTCTGGAGCCTTGAACCCGGTCTCAATCACTGTAACGATATCAATGTCCTCCATTTTAAGGAGTGCCTCGAGGGAGTGCATTTTGAGATTTAGACTTCTAGCATTGAGTAGCATTACCCTCAGTTTTTGCTTGCCTGTTCCTGTTACGGTGGTGAATTTGTCTTTTAAACCTTGCCTAAAAAGGCACTATAGGGGTGGCAAGAGCCTTAGCCAATATCCAGAATCCCAGGGGTGCCAGGTGCAGACCATCTCTGGCAAAGCATTGTGGTCTGTTGACCATGTTGTCCCAGGCAGATAGATACTGGATCCCCTTAGAATGACACCAGAAGCTTAGTCAATTGTTGAAGTCAATCATTTTGTCCTTGTACTGCAGTATCATTCTGGGTGATTGCAGGATGCTACTCAGCGCTAGCGTCATACCTGCCTGGGCTACAAGATTGGAGAGCTCTTCCATGTCTCTTTTCATGTAGTCCAGGGAGGTACATCTGAGGTCATTTACACCAACATGGACAATGACAGAGTCATATTTGTACTTGTTGTGGAGTGACCTGAGTGCGTGGATTATGTGGTGAATCCTGTCACGTAACAGGCAGCTGACAGTAACTTTCTCCTTGCTTAGCCTGGTGAGTGGGACATTAGTGTGCCTGACTACAGAGTCACCTATGACTAATGTGTTGGGTACATTGTTTTGCCTTATGGGCTGTGGTTGATTGGCACACTGAGTCTGTGGGCTATGTGTCATTTGGGTTGTGTTGGGAGTTGGAGGTTGCTTGCATTTCTGCTTTGGAGGTCTCTGTTGCTTGAGCAGATTATTATTGAGAACATCCATGAATGTTTTTGTGTTTCTATGTGTGGATTTTGGTGGTGTAGGTTTAGTGGGACTATGTGATGAGTGTGGTGCGGTGCAAGTGTAGCATGCTACAGGCCACCCTCTCAAACTCAGGAACCCCACACAGCCTTCCTGAAGACACTGGAGGGTATAAATGTATCTCCAAACACCATCATATTGGGTGACTTCAACTACCCGAATATAGACTGGGAACATTACTCAAGCCCTAACTTTCTAGCCCAACGGTTCCTGGAGTTCATAAATTCAAATGCCATGGAACAGCTAGTCACTGTTCCCACGAGAGGAGAAAATATACTAGATCTCATTATCACAAACATGGGGACAAAATGCTCCACACCGGAAGTATATTCCTCATTGGTGAGATCTGATCATAAACTAATCTCACTGGAAATCCACATCCCGCCCCCCCCCCAAACAAAAAAGACCACAGTAAAGAACTTCTCTAAAGCAAACTTCACACTACTCAAAACTGGTGTGGTATCCTTCAAGGCCCCTGAGCCAGTGGAAACCACAACCCAAGCTGTGGAAGCCCTTACAAATGCCTTCTATGAACACCTCCAAGACTGCATGGATCAGGCAATCCCAAATAAAACCAAGACTCTTTCCACAAAGGGCAAACGTCCAGTCTGGTGGACCCCAGCCATTAACAAACTTTACAATAAGAGGAGAAAGCTATTACATGATAGAACAAAATCCATAAAAGGGAAGTCACCCCTGATCATTATTAGTAAAGAAATACGAGCACTCATAAAATCAACTAAGGCCAATTTTGAGAGAAAAATTGCCATGGATTCAAAGGACAATCATAAGGCCTTTTTTAGCTATGTTAGGAACCTGGGTGGAAACTCCCAGATATGCTCAGAATTAGTCCAAAATGATACAAAAATCACTGAACCCACAGACATTGCCAACATACTGGCAGACAGGTTCAGTGCAAACTTCACCCCCCTCTCCCCCCTAAAGGAGAGATAACTATCCCAGCAGGGTGTAGCCTCCCAGACATCTCAAATGCGCAGGTGAAAGCTGATCTCTCTAAAGCTAAAAACACAGCATCAATGGGACCGGATGGTGTCCCCGGCTGTGTGCTACATGAGCTAAATGAGGAATTAAACCCGCACATAAGGCAGCTGTTTAATCTCAGCCTTACCACAGGATACATGCCCAAGGAGTGGCGTACGGCAGCTGTGGTCCCACTCCACAAAGGCGGTGCCTCTACGGACCCTGGTAATTACCGCCCCATAAGCTTAACAAGTCTAGTCTGCAAAGCTATGGAGAGGATCATAATGGAGCTCATAACAAAGATATAGGGGACTTGCAGACATTGGACCCGACCCAGTTTGGCTTCGTCAAGGGCAGATCATGCCTTTTGAACTTGGTCGACTTCTTCGAAACTGTCATCAAGGCCATTGATGAGGGAAAGGCAGTCCATACAGCCTACCTTGACCTTGCAAAGGCCTTCGACACAATACCCCACTTGGGTATTGTAGAAAAACTTACCAGCTTAAATGTAAACCCATATGTCACAAGATGGGTTGCAAACTGGCTTAAGGACAGAACCCACAGGGTTAGAGTTGCTGGCGCTATGTCAGACTCCAAGCCGGTCACAAGTGGTGTCCCACAGGGCTCGGTCCTTGGCCCACTATTGTTCAGCATCTACTTCTCAGAAGTACAGGCCAACACGGGAGGAGTTTGGCTGACAAAGTTTGCAGGCGACTGCAAACTGGGCGCCATAGTGGAAAGTGCATCGGACACGGATATCCTTCAGAAGGGACTCACGGAAACAGATAGCTGGTGCCAGAGCCATGGCCTGAACTTAAACGCCAAAAAATGTATAGTCATACCCTTCGGGAAAAACAAGGTAACCCCAAGCTACCATATATGTGGCAATCCACTAAGCACAGAAGAGGTTATCAGGGACCTGGGGACCCAGGTTGACAGTGGCCTTTCTTTTGACACTCACGTTGCTAAAGTGGTTAGAAAGACCTTCTACATCGCCCACCTGATCATGAAGGGATTCACATCCAGATCTAGTGAGGTCATTGTTCCCCTGTACTCTTCACTTATCAGACCAATGATCGAGTACAATGCCCCATTCGGGATGTATCTCACCCGACATCTGCAGCAATTGGAGAGACCCCAAAAGTTCCTCACCAAAAGGATAAAGGGACTCCAAAATCTGTCATATGCTGCTAGATTGAAGAAACTCCAGCTCTATTCAGTTGCATACCGTCTGCTCAGAGGTGACATGTGCCTGACATACAAGGCCATGTCCAACCCGGAATTAATGGACATGCACCACCTCAAAAAATCCAAATCCACCAAAACCACTAGAGCAAGCGACTTAAACCTTAGCACGGATATATATAGGACGTGCTAGAGGGATAGATTTATCACTCAGAGACTCCCTATGCTGTGGAATAAAATCCCGGTCCATGTGAGGCAGAGCACCTCGCTGGCTCTGTTCAAGAGAAATCTTGACCTGTGGATGGGAGATCGTAGGTTTATCCTGGGAATCATCTCTGTGTCACTGCTGGACAGAGGCACAACAAACTAATGGGCACAGTATTTTTTCAGATAAGGGGTGGCGTAAGCCACAAAAATTTGGGCTAGGTGTATAAATGCCTTAGGGCAGATAGCCTAGTATAAACCTATGAACCTATGAACCTATGTTTACCTTCTCTCACTATCAATTTCAGTCTTGATTGGAGAGAGCTTTACCTCCAGTTTGGCTAGATAAGTGCATCTCTCACAGGTTGCAGTGTTGTGTGGTAGGAGCAGAGGGTTGTCTGTGTACATGAGGCAATTGCTACATTGCCCCAAGATGCCCAGATTCATCAGATAGACAGGAGAGAACACTGGGAGCTGACCCTTGGACATGCCTGAATAAAAAAACTATTCCCACTAGACAAGTGAGGAAAGTGAGTACAAAAACTGTTTTCTTCTAGGTAAAGAGGAAGGTTGAGTGCTGTTGTGATTTGTAGCTTATTTAGTGCTTACAACAAGTTCTGAACAAGTGTTGAGCATGAATAAGCAAAATCCAATTCTAAAACTAAGAATCTGTATCTGAACTAGACTAGTTAGGGGAAAGAAACAAGTGTTAGATAGGTTACCTAGTGCTTACCACTCCCACTGATAAGCTAAAAGGTTTCCCTCTGACACAGAAAGGCTTGGGTGGGCTCAGGAGCTTACAAACAGTCCTGGATACAGCAAATCGGTATCTGGACTAGACTAGTTACAGGAAGGGGAAGAAGTGCAAATGCGGGCTTTTAAATAGGCATATTGAGACTAAGATATCTATATAATTTGATTCAAAAGTAGAATGGTACAGCTTAGACTAAGGAAAAGAGAAGAGGTTATGAAGTTAATGGGCTGTTCTGTGTAAGATGCTACTTTTTAAATTCAGGATATGAAGCTCTTTTTTTGCTTTTAACTTACGTCTACCAAAAGTTGACTGCAAAAAGCCTATTAACCTCTTGTGGGTGGCCCTGCTTTCAGGGAGGTCACTGCCTGATTTTTATGCTTTTGTTATGCATACACAGTAAGACATTTAATGGAATTCTGTCGCTAAGTATTTATTTCATTGTTAACATTGTGTAACTTATGGTCTGCCTTATTCTTTCTCCCTTCTATTGTTTATTGTACTGATTTCTGTTTGTTGCATTATTGTTTCTTCAAAATGTATTGTTTACTCAACCAAGTAGCCCTGGTGTCTCTTCAAACCATTCAAATCACATGAGTTGAGGTCAGAGATCTAGCTAAGGAGGGTGGGACAAATGAGGCAATTGCCCAAGGAGCAAAGACAAAGGGGACAACTGCCCAAGGAACAAAGTATTAGGGACACAATCAGTAGATTTAGTGCGTGAGCTAGCAGCAAGAATAGGCAAAAGAAATGCAGAAACACAGACACACTCCATGTATTTAATAAAAAAAACACAAACAAGCAAAGCTTTTGGCTTATCTCCTTCCTTAGTGCTTAATTAATATACTAAAAACACAATTTATATAAAACAATTAAGATCACATGACACAGCCACTCAATCACACAAAAAACAATTGAAATATAATATACAAGCAGACCACTACTGCAGTTGCATTTGTTTTCTAGCTAAAATTGGGTTTTAAGCTAACTCCATTATTCAAACCTGGAGTCTCAAAATCCAGATGTGCCCTTCATTCTCAAGGATGTTATTAATATCTCCCCTATAAGACTCTTGTATATTACACCAATAACTCTGAATTTAAACACATGCAATATCATTGTCTTTAGGATGTTTTGCCAAGGCATTTGTTATCACATTTCATATGCTCAATAATACGATCTTTAAATTTTTGACCGCATTTACCACCATAAAAGGATGAACATTCCGAACATGTGGCAAGATAAATGACACAAG
The DNA here is from genome assembly GCF_019279795.1 of Protopterus annectens. Lineage (NCBI taxonomy): Eukaryota > Metazoa > Chordata > Ceratodontiformes > Protopteridae > Protopterus > Protopterus annectens. Next base: position 1,068,182,012 of record NC_056726.1, on the reverse strand, counting down.
GGGTATTACAGGTTGCATAACAACAAAACTCAATTTTTTTCCCAGTCATAGGATGGATAAAAAAAGAGGATGCAATAATATCCTTGCAACAACTAGACTTATAACATGGGAAGGTACCTTGTTTATTGACAGTTACTCTTGACATCCTACAGTCCTTATAACATAACATTCTTTTTAATTTTTTCTTAGTCCTATAAGCAAAACAAGGTTGAGTGCCTGCGAAAGACTTCATTTCCAGCATAGCCATTAAGATCATCCAGTTTTTCTGTATCAGTTGCTTAACTCCCCTTGTCCTCCTATTAAAAGTGGTAATATATTTAACTCTATCTTTATGAGCTGTTAAATTACCCTCCATCTGTGATGTAATATTTTTTACTGCACTGAAAAGTGGGCCAGTTGTCCCATTGGTATCATTAAGAACTCCGTCCATAATATGTAACAGCAGTATGAATAGACAACTACATCACTGTTTGATGCCATTTTACTTTTATTCTTTTTTCTTATGGGCTTTGTATGTTTTAGTGTTGAAATCTGAATGAGGCAACAAATACAGTAAATATAACTTATACAGTTTACTCTGATGGTTGCTTGAAGGTCTCATCTGCCTGCACTTTGTAAAGAAACAGTAAGAAGTATAGAGTCCCCTGCTGAAAGTTAGAAAATGAACAGTACAAGTTCCAAAACTCCAAATGATTAACTGCAGTCGTGAGAAAATAGTGGTGTGAAACTCACTGTTAGCAATTAACTACATTCTCAATACAAGTGGCTGCAATCTCATCACCCCATCCTCTCTGAGATTGCAGTACCTCACATAAGTGTGAATGTTCTATTTATTTTTTATTTATTTATTTATCATTTGTTGACTGGGAAAGTCCGACTAAGTTCCACATAGCCTGTTTTCAGCGGAGGCCTGGGGAGAAATGCTCCAGATGCATGTCTTTGGAATGTGGGAGGAAACCGGAGTACCCGGAGGAAACCCACGCGAACACAGGGAGAACATGCAAACTCCACACAGAAGGCACCCCAGCCGAGAATCGAACCGGTGAACCTCTTGCTGTGAGGTGACAATGTTAACCACTGCACCACTGCGCCGCCCTAACATACAGCAATTACAGTATATAGTTTCCCTTATTGTACTTAATTGATTTGAGTTTCAGGACTATTGGGCACTGAAAGTACAATGGGAACCCAACTATATCGAGGAGCAATTGTACATTTCTTAACTCAGATTGTACAGCTTTAAATATTTCTGTTATGTAAATCTATGTTGCCTGTGACTGAATTAGTATCAAAGTACACTGATTGGGAAATATGTTTTCAGTAAACTTCACTGTAAGCTATAGTTCATGGCTGAAAATATATTCTGTTTTGTGACTGTTTTGTAAGCCATAGTCTTCTGGCTGTGATAAGCACTTATTTGAGTCACTGAAAAAGGCTAGCAATTTTAGTAGATTTTTAAGAGTAATTTATCATTATGAATACTTGAAATGTGTAAAATGCATGCGTTCTTTAAGATTGAATGAAAACTAACCAGTATTTTATTGTTTTAATATTTAGATATTCTTTTGGGAACAGAACATGGTTGCAAGTAATCTACTATCATTACAATATGTTTCCTAGTGAACCATTCAGTCACAATCTCTCAAAATTATTTACAAACATCATTACTGCTAAATACAGTAGCCACAGGTGACAACAATTGTTCCTAACTATTTTTGGTTTGATCTCTTGCTGTCCTAGATATATTTACCAGAATTGCAGATTTTCTGAAAATAATCTCACCATTTCCTTGTCCTATATCTTTGTTTTTTTCATATATGTATGAGCTTGCAAAATAATCCCTGTAGTAAATATCTCGCTTGATCAATGTGATTAGATCACCTCTGTACCTTAATTGTGTTGTACTCCTGCTTGATGACATCATAACATGAATGCTGATGTAGATTTTTCTGATGATAATTTCAGAATACTGATGATGTTCATGGTTCCCATTGCTGCACTAACTCTTAGGTTATACTGGTTGCCTAGGGAACAACAACTGGCAAGGTTCAAAAAGCTATGGCTCCTCCCACTCCTTCACTTTTTGTTGATTGGCTAAGCTCAAGGAGGGAAATCAGGAATGACATTGAAGATTTCTTCAGTATTTTCTTCCTGTCTCCAGAGAAAACATATCCGTGACTTCACAGGAACAACAATTGGCTAAGAGCTTCATTTCTGGCAGATAAGTCCCCATTGTAGAACCCTTCCACACAGAAATAATTGCCCTTTTAAGAAAAAAAAGTATCTAAGTTTTGACTAAAAGCTGTATGTCCCTTTTATGAAAACCAGTAGTTTTTCAGAATATTGCAAGTTTAATGTCACTCAGTTTTGAATGTTTATCAGCTATTTAAGGTTAATTTTGTGAAAAATGATGCACTACTTATGTAACCTTTGAATTTTGTGGGACAGAATAATTTATTGAGGAACAGATGGAAACTGTGCATCAGTTTAATGCTTGCAATCACCTAATGACAAACTACATGAGATTTTAAATTAGTCAGTATATGTGCAAATGTTGAACAGTACTGATAGGAGAATTCTTTTCAACTTTTATTTTTTTATAACCTGTGGAAATGGGGAAATTGTGCTGAGTGTATGTGTGCTGTTTGTGAAAACATACCTTCTGACCAATTTTCTCCAGCTACGCTTACTATTGTTGGTACTTTCTCCCAGGTTACAGCATGGATATGTTCTCCAGCCTGTCTGGCTCTTCTCTTGCAGTACTTACAAAGAAAAAAATCACTTAACAAGAATTCTTTGTTGTTGTTGTGGACTCAGTCTGCCTGTTAGCTAATAGTAGGTGAACCCGCAGTAGACATTGCTTGTTCTGAAGATCACTTACTTACCTCTCCAGCTTCCTCTGTTGTAGTCCTTTCTGACTATGGGAGAACCATCTTCTATGGGTCTGGTAGATACTCTGGGAGATCTTTCTCAGGGTAACTGAGGCAAGAGACCATTAGGCCAAGAAAATGTCCCTCCTTTGAGTCAGTCCTGTTCTTCTGAAACTTCTATTAATAAAAACAAAAAGTTAAACATTGTTCTTCTTATGAAGTTATTACAATTAAAAAGATAAGTTCCTTACCCTGGCTAAAGAGGCATTACAAGCAGTAAATCCTGATATGCAGAAGCCTGTATAGATGATCATAGGATCATAGGAAGTTACTAGGCTATTGGCCTTGAGACCCTTATAAGCCTAGCCAAGAGTATATCTATGTATAGACAAATCAGCACCCAATGCCCCTGTCCAGCAGGGACATGGGTGGAATTCCAGGGAAGTATTTCTATTTCTCATCCATTTATCCAAGTTGTGCTTAAAAAGGGGTAAAGAGATACTCTGCATGATGTGGAGAGGGAGTATATTCCACAGATGGAGGAGTCTCTGGGAAAAAAATCTGTCCCGCCAACAAGTTCTATTGATGTCACAGAGCAGGTTGAGGCCACATGTGCGCGTTCGTCAACTGGAGCTTGACTTGTGGATATGCAGCAGTCCCTTTAAGCCAGGGTTCAAGATCTCCTTGTATGCCAGACAGAGGTCACCTCTGAGGAGTCTGTATGAAACAGAGTAGAGGGATAGGGCTTTTAGCCTATCTGTGTATGGAAGATTTCTGAGGCCCTGGATTCGCATGGTGAGGAATGTCTGTGGTCTCCCCAGTTGCTGCATGTGCTTTGCGAGGTACATGCTAAATGGGGCATTGTACTCAATAATGGGCCTTATAAGGGAAGAATACAAGGATGTTATGACCTACTTGTCTCTGGATGAGATACCCTTAAGTCTGAGGTGGGCCATGTAGAAAGCTTTCCATACAATGGAAGCAACATGGTGATCGAAAGTCAGGTTGCTATCAATCTGGGTGCCCAAATCCCTCACAACTGACTGCTTAGTACATTGTTATTAATGTGATAATTTGTGGGTACATCACTTTCCCCAAAGGGGATGATGACGCATTTTTTTGTATTCACCTTGAGGCCATGTTTCTGGCACCAGTCATTTGTTTGGGTGAGACCCTCTTGGAGGAAAACCACGTCACTAGGGGAATTGATAACAGCGCCCAGTTTGGAGTCATCTACAAACTTGGTCAGCCATAGCCCACTAGTTTTGGCCTGCACCTCAGAAAAGTATATCCCAAACAGCAGAGGGTTACAATGAGTATTGTCTGTTAAATTATTACTGAGGAAACAGGGTCTAATTATTCTAATTTTGACAGAGATAAGGCTTCTTCTCCTGTAGATTCCCAAGCCCATCTCTTGGACTGTACAGACTATTGTCAGAATAAAAAGGTATTTCTATGGGGAACAGACAGATATTCTCCTTGAAATTAGATGATATTGTGATATGTTACAAATGGACATACCTCATTCCTGTCCACCCCTGCTATACTACCAGCCCTGGAGGATGTGTTGGATGTTGGCTGCACTTATGCTGATACCCAGGCTTCAGTCCTTAAAAAAGCAGATAAGCTGTATGTTGTACCTCAGACTAATACTTTTGTTTTCTCTGACCTTAGGTCAGGCCCAACTGCTATTTCATCTGCATCTCATATAGGCAATGTACTGGTGCTCACTACCAATCCTTCATCTGATGATAAGGATTGTAAAATGTTGGACCTTCCAGGTAAGAGATGGTTCTGTGAGACAGCTAGCTATCCAGTGAGCTTTAAAGGGGTTTATGCATAGTTCCCTAAGTTTGTTGACAATATCCAAGTGGGGTATTGTATCAAATGCTTTAGCAAAATCTTGGTTCATAGGTGGGTACTAGGCTATCAGCCCAAAGGCATTTATAAACCTAGCCAGAATGTGTTGGCTTTCACCGTCCCCTTAGATTAGTTCCCTGTGCCTCTGTCCAGCAGAGCCACTGAAGTGATCCCCAAGGTAAACTTTCTGTTTCCCATCCACCCGTCAAGGTTTCTTTTGAAGAGTGTTAGTGAGGAGCTCTGCCTAATGTAGATTGGGATCTTGTTCCAAAGCATGGGAAGTCTCTGGGACAGGAATCTAGCCCTTCAGCACATCCTATTTATTGTTGTGGTGAGGTTTAGATCCCTAGAGCATGTGGCTCGAGAGGATAAGGTTTTCTTTAGGTGGAGCATGTCCATCAATTCTGGGTTGGACACGGCCTTGTATGTCAGGCAGAGATCACCTCTGAGTAGGCAGTATGCAACCGAGTACAACTGGAGTTTCTTCAGTTGAGCTACATAGGGCATCTGTTTGAGGCCATTGATCCTCTTGGTGAGGTACTTCTGTGGTCTTTCCAGCTGTTGCAGGTGTCTAGTAAGGTACATCCCAAATGGGGCATTGTACTCTAAGATGGGTCTGATGACTGATGGGTAGAGGGGCACAATGACCTCTTTTGATCTGGATGCGAACCCTTTTGTGATTAGGTGGGCCACGTAGAAGGATTTTCTAGCCACTTTGGCAATGTGATTGTCAAAGGAGATGTTACTATCTACTTGGGTCCCCAGATCCCTTATTACGTCTTCCGTATTTAGGGGACTACCACCTATGTGGTAGTTTCTGGGTACTTGTTTTTTTCCAAAGGGGATGGCTATGCACTTTTTGGCATTTAACTTGAGGCCATGATTTTGACACCAGGTATCCATCTCAGTGAGACCCTTCTGAAGGATGTCTGTGTCAGCCGGAGAGTCAGTTATAGCCCCTAGTATGTAGTCTGCGAAGTTGGTCAGCCATAGTCCTCCTGTGGTTGTCTGTACCTCTGAAAAGTATATGCCAAACAGGAGGGGTCCTAGGACTGAGCCCTGGGGAACACCACCGGTTTAGAGATGGACCTAGCTCCTGCAACTCTTACCATGTGGGTTCTGTCTGTGAGCCAGTTGGCAATATGCACCACTTTTCCCCTCATCCATTGCTTTAGGAACCTATATAAAGAAGTCCACCAGGTTCAGTAAGCATGACCTTCCTTTGACAAAGCCAAACTGGTATATGTCCAGTGTCCTCCTATGTCCTTCCTGAAAATTTATATGATAATTCTTTATATGACTTTGCAAATAAGACTAGTCATACTAACAGATCTGTAGTTTACAGGATCTGTTGAAGGTCCTTTCTTTTGAAGGGGATGACCATTACAGTCTTCTATTCTAGTGGCACAAAGCCTGTTTTAAGACTCTAGTTACACAGTGACTCCAGGGGTTCCTGATAACTCATATTTTAGAGGATTCAGGAGGCATCTTGGGATGCTGTATGGGCCCAATGTGTCTGTGCTCTTGGCTTTAGCAAGCATAGTCAGGACATTCACCCTAGTTCTAGTTGAAGGGGTTATGTTTGAGGGTATTTCTTTGGGATGGTTGGGGGATGGGGTAAAGTTGGAATCAAATTTGTCAGATAACAGGTTTGTTAAATCTCCTTCTCAATGAATGTGGCACTGTTGACCACCAGTTCAGCACACTGCTGTCCGTTGCCCTTCAGGTTTCTGACATCGGTAAAGACAGTATTTCTACAGAAGAAAACATTTTTGAATCGGAATGTTTTGACCCCTTTTCAGGTATCTAAACATGCTTTGAAGATTGCGCATGATTTTGCAAATAATGTGCCTAGGGTCACTGCTACTACTAAAGTTTTGAAGAGTTAAGTCTGGGTAATTAACCAAAAGTTTGCTGATGAAGTAAAGTCTAAACTCTTAGATTCTATTTTAGACAAGGAGGCATTATTAGGCTGTTCTGATATTCAGATTTTCAAACAATATAATAAAAGATGGAAACTGATTCAGGAAGTTTCTTAGATCTTTCATGTACCCGAATACAAATCTTACAGATTTCCCTCTTACACCAAAAAAAAACAAAAAAACAAAAAAAAACAAATAAACAAAGCCAGCCCTTTTCTTGCAAACAAATGCAAAAAGAGATGTCCAGAGGGCAATCCTCAGAGAGAAAATGTAATGGAAAGCGAGTATGATCAAGAATACCCATCCTTAAGAAGATCCGAGAGGTTACAAAATAAAAGAAACAACTATAGGAACCATGGTGTTTTTTTACCTCAGGGTCCTACCAGGGGCAAAGGTTTCCTGCCACAGAACAAATGGACGAAGAACAGCTACAAATAACATTTAATGAAGCGGGGCAGGAAGTAGACATTCTAAGCTCTTTTGATGGGTTGCTGCTGTCTTACCAGGGTTTTAATATTTTAATTACCCTGGTATTAATATTGATAAAAATATTTTCACCTTACTAATGAAAGGTATTAAATTTGTTCCCACTAAAAAAGAAAATGTAAGCTCTGTGTTAACTGAACTAAAACTTTTTGCAAGGAAAATGAACCTAAAATACATGTTTAAGGACAACAACATGGCTAGGGAGAAGGAATGGCTCAGAAGAAAAAGTTGTTTCAATCCGCAACTTCACACCTTAATAGGAACTTATGATAAAGTTTGTTCACAGGAGATTTTTGAGTATTTGAATGAATTTAAGCCCAGTAAATTTAATTTAAAGAGGGACGAGAGTTGTTTACTGAGGGAATTAAGAAGTAATGACCAACCGAGGTTCATGAAACCAGACAAGGGAGGTGGGATGGCTATAACCAACAAAGAAGATTATAACAACAATATTTTTTCCATGTTACAGCAGGCAGAGAAATACCAAAGTGTTTCTAAAAATAAAGTAAATATTTCCCATAGGAGAATCCAGATGATGTTAGAAGATGCACTATTGCAAGGTGTCATAAATGAAGATGTATACGGTTTTCTGGTGAATCAAAACCCTACTATTCCGGTTGAGTTTGGGATACCGAAAGTCCACAAGGACATCAGGGATCCCCCATACAGGTTGATTATAACTTGTCAGAACAGTTCTACCTACGCATTAGGGGATTTTGTGGACAGAATAGTAAGGGAGTTTCTGGTTCCTATAGAACATGTGTTACGGGACTTTTTGGGCAAAATCAAACAGGATATATTTTCAGTGAGTTTGAGTTTCTCTACTGTGGATGTGGTTGACTTGTTCACCTCGATACCTCACAAAACTGGTTTAGAGCATTTTTATGAAGTATTAGTGGAAAAAACATCATTAAGTAATTCTATGGTGAACTTTATTATGACACTAATGGAAATCATCTTAAAAATAATTGTTTCACTTTTGAAGGAGAATATTATCGTCAGGTCAATGGTATAGCCATGGGTACTAGTTGCACACCATTGTTTGCGAATCTTGTAATGTATGGGTGGGAGAGGTTATACATTTTTAACACCTCTTTTTCTATGTTTTAGATTCACTACTTGCATTACCTAGACGATATTTTCTATTTTATGGAAGGTGAGAGATAAACATGAAGAATTTATGGAATATATAAATAATTTAAGCAAATATTTTAAATTCACTGGTACTTCTAATAATGACAGTATCAATTATCTTGATGTTTTACTTAACAAGAATTATGAAAACAAGAAATTTGAATCTCAAATGTATAGAAAACCCACTTTTTCAAATGATTACTTAGAATTTAAAAGTAGTCACCCACTATACACAAAAAGAAACACAGTAAAGGGTCAAATGGTCCGGGTAGCAAGAATGCGTCCTAACATTGACATAGTAAAGACAGAAATGGGCACACTAGTAACATTTCTTTCTGAAAGAGGTTACCCGTTAGAATGTGTACTACCCATTTGCGAGCAAGTTATTAAAAGGTAGGGTAGTAGGTATAAACCCCTGCTGGGATCTTATTTTGTGAAGGAGAATGAAACTAACATAAGGAAAGATTATACCCAATCCATGGTGGTGACATGGAGAAACAAGTAGTAACATTAGGGACATTGTCAAGAAAAAACTGGGTGTTGTTTAAAGGGAACAAGGAAATATCAGATACAGTAGGAAAAGAACCAATATTTGTTTTTAAAACTAACTACAATTTAAAATTTTTACTGGAGCATCCCATTAATGTTAAGAACAATGTGAGAGGGACAATTAGATGTGGAACTTGTGAATATTGTAGGTACATCTTAGTGGGAACCTCAGTATGGTTGGAAGTAAGGGATAGGGAGATAAAATTAGCAACAGGGTCCTGTATTACGAAAGGACAGGTATATATAGCTATTTGTCAGGAATGTCAGCATTTCTACATAGGTAAAACCGAAAGAACGTTTAGAAGGAGGATCTATGAGCATTTGTATGCTAAGAGAAAACATGATGAAAATAATGCCATATACAGGCACATTAAAAACAATTCCAATCACTCTTTCTTATTTGGTATTCTGGAGGTTACTGGTAGAAATCTGAGAGGGGGTAATTGGAAAAACAACTTGGAGAGAGCAGAAATGAGGTGGCAATTGAGACTTAATGCCACGGTAACCCCAGGCATCAATGACAATGTATCTATAAAACCTGAATTGAAACATAGGGCTATTATTTTGGAATAGAAAAGAACCTAGTTCAGTAAACAACACTGCAGTCATTCACAGAAACATTAAAATGTATTTCACACTTTTTAACAGATTTTATAGGGTTAACATGATTCAAATTTTAATTAGTTAATTGTCAGCATAAAAGAGGGAGTGGGTTTTAGCAAACACAGTTCTGAAGAAGTCCTAGAGCAGGATGAAAGCACTTGACTGTGTTGGATGCAGTTGTGTTCTATTTATTCTGTATGGTTTTTAAGCTATTTTACTGCTTTGACTGGCGGGAGTAGTAAACCTGTGTTTTTACCAATATTTTGGATCATTTCATGTCTGTGGATTCTTTTGAGGCAACAGCATAGAGTGGGTTGTTTGTTCCATGTCCAGAGGGTAATAACTACAACAAATGGGTCTTTTCAGAAACAGGGACAGACCAATAATACAGAATGACTATGATGTTCTAAATCTGTATATGAAAATTCCAAAGTTCGAAATGGTGACCTTACAGAAACTGTTACCTCTCATTGTCCACAAGTTACTTGGTAAAAACTACACTTAAATGATACTGCCATATTCCTATAGCCATAGGCTTCAGTTTATGTGTCATATTATCAGTTTGCTATATTGCCCTTAGGTTTGTCCTATTAAAGACTGAATGCAATTCACATCTATCCTTAGTTAGATGACTTGCTTATCTTTGCAGAGTCTTTATTGAGATGTCAAGAATCCTTAACATGTGTTATATCTCTTTTGTCCAAGCTCGGCTTCCAAATAAATATTGCAAAATCCTCCTTGACTCTGTCTCACAAGATTGCATTTCTGGGATTTATTTTATTTGATTTTATATTGTTTATATTTGCTTACTGGGGTACAGCACTGATTGGATTTGACCAATTTCAGACTCAGCTCAGATTAATTACAAAATGTTTCTCAAACAAAATACAGAAATAGAAGAAATAACACAGCAGTTCAGATTAATTTAATAGAAAACACTTTGATATATATTATAGTGAACAAGCAGAGTGCAATGCATGGGATATACATTAGTTTCTAAAGTGGATCAATCCTCAATAAATCTTGAGAGACAAGAGACTAGGAAAAGAGACAGATTAGGTGAATCTGTTGAAGTGGGAGCAGTTGGCTTGGATTAAAAAGTGCGCTCTGAGTTGCGTTCTGAGTTTGGAATAAGTGTTGATTTCCTTACTGTCAATGTGGAGAACTTGAGAAGAGTGCATGTGCACTGCTGTGGAATTTGAGTCAAGGGGTAAAAAGAGTTGGTGTGGCATGTGAGTAGTGTCACAAGTTGCATAAGGATGTTTGTAATAGGAGATGTTGTGGCATGTGAGTAGTGTCACAGGTTGCATAAGGAGGTTTGTAATAGGAGATGTGGCATGTGAGTAGTGTCACAGGTTGTATAAGGAGGTCTGTAATAGGAGTTGTTGCAGCATGTGAGTAGTGTCACAGGTTGTATAAGGAGGTTTGTAATAGAAGTTGTTGCAGCATGTGAGTAGTGTCACAGGTTGTATAAGGGGGCTTGTAATAGGAGTTGTTGTGGCATGTGAGTAGTGTCACAGGTTGTATAAGGAGGTTTGTAATAGGAGTTGTTGTGGCATGTGAGTAGTGTCACAGGTTGTATAAGTAGGTTTGTAATAGGAGTTGCTGTGGCATGTGAGTAGTATCACAGGTTGTATAAGGAGGTTTGTAATAGGAGTTGTTGTGGCATGTGAGTAGTGTCACAGGTTGTATATGGAGGTTTGTAATAGGAGTTGTTGTGGCATGTGAGCTGTGTCACAGGTTGTATAAGGAGGTTTGTAATATGAGTTGTTGTGGCATGTAAGTAGTGTCACAGGTTGCATAAGGAGGTTTGTAATAGGAGTTGTTGTGGCATGTGAGTAGTGTCACAGGCTGTATAAGGAGGTTTGTAATATGAGTTGTTGTGGCATGTGAGTAGTGTCACAGGTTGTATGAGGAGGTTTGTAATAGGAGTTGTTGTGGCATGTGAGTAGTGTCACAGGTTCTACAAGGGGGTTTGTAATAGGGGTTGTTGTGGCATGTGAGTAGTGTCACAGGTTGTATAAGGAGGTTTGTAATTGGAGTTGTTGCAGCATGTGAGTAGTGTCACAGTTTGCATAAGGAGGTTTGTAATAGGAGTTGTTGTGGCATGTGAGTAGTGTCACAGGTTGTATAAGGAGGTTTGTAATAGGAGTTGTTGTGACATGTCAGTAGTGTCACAGGTTACATAAGGAGGTTTGTAATAGGAGTTGTTGTGGCATGTGAGTAGTGTCACAGGTTGTATAAGGAGGTTTGTAATTGGAGTTGTTGCAGCATGTGAGTAGTGTCACAGGTTGCATAAGGAGGTTTGTAATAGGAGTTGTTGTGGCATTTGAGTAGTGTCACAGGTTGTATAAGGAGGTTTGTAATAGGAGTTGTTGCAGCATGTGAGTAGTGTCACAGGTTGTATAAGGAGGTTTGTAATAGGAGTTGTTGTGGCATGTGAGTAGTGTCACAGGTTGTATAAGGAGGTTTGTAATAGGTGTTGTTGTGGCATGTGAGTAGTGTCACAGGTTGTATAAGGAGGTTTGTAATAGGAGTTGTGGCATGTGAGTAGCGTCACAGGTTGTATAAGGAGGTTTGTAATAGGAGTTGTTGTGGCATGTGAGAAGTGTCACAGGTTGTATAAGGAGGTTTGTAATAGGAGTTGTTGTGGCATGTGAGAAGTGTCACAGGTTGTATAAGCAGGTTTGTAACAGGAGCTGTTGTGGCATGTGAGTAGTGTCACATGTTGTATAAGGAGGTTTGTAATAAGAGTTGGTGTGGCATGTGAATAGTGTCACGGGTTGTATAAGGAGATTTTTAATATGAGTTGTTGTGGCATGTGAGTAGTATCACAGGTTGTATAAGGAGGTTTGTAATAGGAGTTGGTGTGGCATGTGAGTAGTGTCACAGGTTGTATAAGGAGGTTTGCAATAGGAGTTGTGGCATGTGTGTAGTGTCACAGGTTGTATAAGGAGGTTTGTAATAGGAGTTGTTGCAGCATGTGAGTAGTGTCACAGGTTGTATAAGGAGGTTTGTAATAGGAGTTGTTGTGGCATGTTCATCACAAACATGGGGACAAAATGCTCCACACCGGAAGTATATCCCTCTTTGGTAAGATCAGACCATAAATTAATCTCACTGGAAATCCACATCCCGCCCCCACCCCCTGCACAAAAGACCACAGTGAAGAACTTCTCAAAAGCAAACTTCACACTTCTTAAGACTGAAGTGGTACCTTCAAGGCCCCTGGGCCAGTGGAAACCACAACCCACACTGCTGAATCCTTTGCAAATGCCTTCTATGGGCACCTTCAAGAATGCATGGATAATGCAATCCCAAATAAAACCAAGACCCATTCCCCCAAAGGCAGGCGCCCGGTCTGGTGGACCCCAGCCATAAACAAACTTTACAACAGGTGGAGGAAGCTACTACATGACAGAGCAAAATCCCTAAAAGGGAAGGCGTCTCTGATCTGCGATCACTCATAAAATCATCCAAGGCCAACTTTGAGAGAAAAATCGCAAAAGACACAAAAGACAATCACAAGGCCTTCTTTAGCTATGTTAGAAACCTGGGTGGAAACTCCCGGATATGCTCAGAGTTAGTCCAAAATGACACAAAATACACTGAACCCACTGGCATTGCCAACATTCTGGCAGACAGGTTCAGTGCAAATTTCTCCTCCCCCTCCCCCCCAAAAGGAGAAATAACTATCCCAGCAGAGTGTAGCCTCCCAAACATCTCAGATGCCCAGGTGAGAGCCGCCCTCTCTAAAGCTAAAAACACAGCATCAATGGGACCGGATGGTGTCCCGGGCTGTGTGCTACATGAACTCCAGAGGAACTAAACCCACACATAAGGCTGCTGTTTAATCTTAGCCTTACTACAGGATACGTACCCAAAGAGTGGCGTACGGCAACAGTGGTCCCACTTCACAAAAGCGGTGCTTCTACGAACCCTGGAAATTACCGCCCCATAAGCTTGACGAGCCTGGTCTGCAAAGCTATGGAGAGGATCATTATGGAACTCATAAACAAAGACATTGGGGACCTACAGACATTGGATCCTACTCAATTTGGCTTTGTCAAGAGCAGATCCTGCCTTTTGAACTTGGTCGACTTTTTTGAAACAGTCACTAAGGCCATCGATGAGGGTAAGGCAGTTCACACAGCCTACCTTGACCTTGCAAAAGCCTATGACACAATACCCCACTCGGGCATCATAGACAAACTCACCAGCTTAAATGTAAACCCATATGTCACAAGATGGGTTGCAAACTGGCTCAAGGACAGAACCCACAGGGCCAGAGTTGCTGGAGCTATGTCAGACTTTAAGCCAGTCACAAGTGGTGTCCCACAGGGCTCAGTCCTGGGACCCCTCTTGTTCGGCATTTATTTTTCTGAGGTACAGGCAAACATAGGAGGATTGTGGCTGACAAAGTTCGCAGATGACTGCAAACTGGGCGCCATAACTGATACTCCAGCGGACACAAACATTCTTCAGAGAGGCCTCATAGAAATGGATAATTGGTGCCAGAGCCATGGCCTTAAGCTGAACGCCAAAAAATGTATAGTCATACCCTTTGGGAAAAACAAGGTACCGACAAATTACCACATAGGCGGTAATCCATTAAGTACGGAAGAGGTAATCAGGGACCTAGGGACCCAGGTTGACAGTAACCTCTCATTTGACACTCACATTGCCAAAGTGGTTAGGAAGACCTTCTATATTGCCCACCTTATCATGAAGGGTTTCACATCTAGATCAAGAGAGGTCATTGTGCCCCTGTACTCTTCTCTTATCAGGCCAATGATTGAGTACAATGCCCCATTTGGGATGAATCTCACCCGACACCTGCAGCAGTTGGAAAGACCCCAAAAGTTCCTCACCAAGAGGATAAAGGGTCTTAAACATATGTCATATGCTGCCCGACAGAAAAGACTCCAGTTCTATTCAGTCGCATACCGCCTACTCTGAGGTGATCTGTGCCTGACGTACAAGGCCATGTCCAATCCTAAATTAATGGACATGCTCCACCTCAGAAAATCCAAATCCATCAGAGCCACGAGAACAAGTGACTTAAACCTCAACACAGAAATAAATAGGACGTGCTGGAGGGACAGATTCATAACCCAGAGGCTCCCTACACTCTGGAACAGAATCCCAGTCCATGTTAGGCAGAGCCCCTCACTGACTCTATTCAAGAGAAATCTCGACGAGTGGATGGGAGATCGTAGGTTTACCCCAGGGGTCATCTCTGTGTCACTACTAGACAGAGGCATAGTAAACTAAACCCTAAAAGGGCGTAGTATTCTCATCCTAAGGGGTGGTGTAAGCCACATACACTCTGGCTAGGCTTATAAATGCCTTAGGGCAGATAGCCTAGTACGAACCTATGAACTTATGAACCTATGTGAGTAGTGTCACAGGTTGTATAAGGAGATTTGTAATAGGAGTTGTTGTGGCATGTGAGTAGTGTCACAGGTTGTATAAGGAGGTTTGTAATAGGAGTTGTTGCAGCATGTGAGTAGTGTCGCAGGTTGCATAAGGAGGTTTGTAATAGGAGTTGTTGTGGCATGTGAGTAGTGTCACAGGTTGTATAAGGAGGTTTGTAATAGGAGTTGTTGCAGCATGTGAGTAGTGTCACAGGTTGCATAAGGAGGTTTGTAATAGGAGTTGTTGTGGCATGTGAGTAGTGTCACAGGCTGTGTAAGGAGATTTGTAATAGGAGTTGTTGTGGCATGTGAGTAGTGTCACAGGTTGTATAAGGAGGTTTGTAATAGGAGTTGTGGCATGTGAGTAGTGTCCCAGGTTGTATAAGGAGGTTTGTAATTGGAGTTGTTGTGGCATGTGAGTAGTGTCACAGGTTGTGTAAGGAGGTTTGTAATAGGAGTTGGTGTGGCATGTGAGTAGCGTCACAGGTTGTATAAGCAGGTTTGTAATAGGAGCTGTTGTGGCATGTGAGTAGTGTCACATGTTGTATAAGGAGGTTTGTAATAAGAGTTGGTGTGGCATGTGAGTAGTGTCACAGGTTGTACAAGGAGGTTTGTAATAGGAGTTGTTGTGGCATGTGAGTAGTATCACAGGTTGTATAAGGAGGTTTGTAATAGGAGTTGTTGTGGCATGTGAGTAGTGTCACAGGTTGTATAAGAAGGTTTGTAATAGGAGTTGTTGTGGCATGTGAGTAGTGTCACAAGTTGTATAAGGAGGTTTGTAATAGTAGTTGTTGTGGCATGTGAGCTGTGTCAACGGTTGTATAAGGAGGTTTGTAATATGAGTTGTTGTGGCATGTGAGTAGTGTCACAGGTTGTATAAGGAGGTTTGTAATAGGAGTTGTTGTGGCATGTGAGTAGTGTCACAGGTTGTATAAGGGG